>NC_068991.1:76041026-76042350 GCF_001194135.2 Octopus bimaculoides
ACACACAAATATATATATATATAAATATATGTATATACAGATAAATAGATCGATACATAGATGCACACACACACACACTCACGCACACTGACACGTGCATACACAGGCACACACAAACAGAGTGATTGCAAAGGTACTGTTTAATTGAAAATGCTTATAAATTATTTATTAATTATAATTTTGTTCTCAAATGTTTTGTTTGTTAGTCTGCAACCGTATTGCTCTTGTTGTTCGTGTATGGATGAATGCCCATTTCCCCAGGAAATGGATGGGTCGACGTGGTCCACATAATCGGCCAGCCAGGAGTCCCGACTTAATACCTCGTGACATCTTTCTTTGGCGTTGGGTAAAGAAGCAAGTGTACTGTGCCAAACCAAAGACTTTAAAGAACTTGAAGGGCGAATACGAGAAGTTATATGCCTTCTACTCCACCAAAGGTCATGGTTAAATCAGGTGACGCAATCCCGGGGCGACGCAATTTGCTGGTGGCGACATCTGGAGCCCATACCGAATTTTAAATAAAACCTCATACCAAAAGCTTTCCTCTCATATGCATTTTTAACTATGTCTATTTTAAAACGGCTAGTTACTTTTCAGTCACCTTGTATATATTCTATTTCAGTTTGCGCCAGTTGCATCTGAAGACAACATTTGTTTTATGTCGAAAACATATATAACACGAGACCCTAATTATCGCAAATTACTTCAAGACTTTTGGTTTAGGCGAATTATAGTCTTTAGAAATTATATCTTCACCATAATAACAACTCTTCATTTCTTGTCATTGTCTTCTCCCGTAATCTTACGTAACAGTTACGTGTTTTACTTAATTTATAAAACTCAGGTCTACTAGTTTCCGAACAATATATTTCTTGGATCGAAAATATCCTTAAACACTAAATTCCCAGGGTCAGCTGCTTTAGCAAGTCCCACAAGGATTTCTCCTCTTCATTACGAAGTTAAATGAACTTCTTTCCCCGATAATACCCTTTTCGGTTGAAACAATTTGTGAATCAGAGAGAGAAAGATTATGAATAAATTGTATACCGTGTGTGTGTGTGTGTGTATGTCTACGTGCGTGTGTGCGTGCGTGTGTATATATGCGTGTATGTATGCATGTGTGTATGTTCGTGTGTGAGTGTGTATTTGTGCGTGTTTAGGTTTTGTAAATTTATACATATATAGATAGATAATTGTATGTCTGAAATTATCTGATGGTGTGTATATTATATATTTATCTTATATACACATATGCATATCTATATATATATAATGTATAATATATATATATATATATATATATATATATATATATATATATATA
>NC_068991.1:76042633-76043673 GCF_001194135.2 Octopus bimaculoides
ATATATATATATATATATATATATATATATATACATGATATTCTTATCCGAAGTCTCTTTTGTTGGTATATGGTTGATGTAATGATATATACACTGAAGTGAGTGATTATTCATTCCAAAATCTAATTACAAATACAGACATAAAATCCACATATCTCGTAGCAAAAAAAAATGCATTAGTCACATAGGATTTTGGATGGATGAAAGACTCATAGAAATCGTTTGAAAGCTAAATCATACTTCTGTTAACGTCTCACAATAATTACTGTATCTCGCCGTATTACTGACGCCTGAAATTACTAGTAGCAGGAGAAACACCAACTACAAAGTCAGAACTACGCATAACCAATATTCTACACCAGCGCCATAACTATATAATTTTATCTTCAGGATGAGCGAGAGTAAAGGACCTACTTTTTGAATGAGAATAAATTCGAACAAGTAACGTGTAACTATACATAATAGTATGTTGCGTTTTCCACTGATGTTATGACACTAACAACAGCAACAATAACAACAACAACAACACTAACGACACCATTGACAACGATACTGGTTACCACTGTATTAATAACACAATCAGAATGAGAAGAACAAACTTCATAAATATCAAAAATAACAGCTTCAAAAACCAACAGTAACAGCTGCAACAATGCTAATAATAATAATAACAATAATAATAATAATAATAACAATAATAACAATAATAATAATAATAATAACAATAATAATAATAATAATAACAATAACAATAATAATAATAATAATAATAATTAATAACAATAATAATAATAATAATAACAATAACAATAACAATAATAATAATAATAATAACAATAACAATAATAATAATAACAATAATAGCAATAATAATAATAATAATAATAATAATAATAATAGTAGTAGTAGTAGTAGTAATAGTAGTAGTAGTAATAATAATAATAATAATAATAATAATAATAATAGTAATAATGATAATAATAATAATAATAACCCAAGATCAATGCCTACCTACAAAGAACTACCAGGCCAACATATTA
>NC_068991.1:76044533-76054457 GCF_001194135.2 Octopus bimaculoides
AGAAGAAGAAGAAGAAGAAGAAGAAGAAGAAGAAGAAGAAGAAGTGGGTGGGTTTTTGGGTGAGTGGTGGTGGAGGAGGAGGAAGAAGCGGAGGGGGAGTATAAGGAGGAGGGCGGAGATACTTGGACGTGTTTTCTCATTCTTTCTACCGTAACTTTTTCGAAGGTGAAATTACGAGGAAAATCACTGCTGATGCTGAACTTTTAAATATAGGGGCAATGGGGTTAAACATTTTTGTCAATATTTCCCACTTCCTGGGGAAAGGAGAAGTAGTTTTACGATGAAAATATTTTCTTTTTGTAAAGCCTTTAATGAACGGCTACAGGTCTGAAATTCTGGCACGCGGCCAGCAGGTTTAGGAGAGGGGCTAACTCGACCTCAGTTTTCAACTGGTATCTCTTTTGTCGATTCTGAAACGATGAAAGGCAAGTGCGACTCCGGCGGAACTTGAACTTGAAAAGTAAATACGGACCAGCTCACCGTCTTAGCATCAAGTAACATGTTAAGCCCACTTCTACAAGTTTATAAGAGTCAGTAAACAAGAAAAGAGAAAAGGGGAGAAATTTAGTTCTTAGACACGATGCATTTATTTCAGAATAGGTAAAGAAGATTATGGGTCTTTGACGTAAAATAGCATGATTTTGAGCAAGTACAGCAACGTACACATGTCCCCAAATGTTAGAATCGAGAGCACAAACTGAGAACCTCAGAGAGTGCCATTACCTAACTTCTGTAACTTGAACTACCTCATCAGACAAACAGTCGATATAAATTATTTGGCGGTAAAAGGTCTGCAAGACAATACTGTGTGACAAAAGAAAATACACCTTTGCGTCTGTCGCTTATGAAACAACAAGTAGTGGAAAATGTATCTCTGCTTTTGTGAAACCAAGTTTGCTAGAAGCCGTGAATGTTGGTTGATACACGGTGACCTCTATCGACCGAAGATAATAGAGAAGCCGAATTGAAAATTAAGCATGACTGGTTTGATATGCATCTCCTTAGTATCTCCTCCCACAGTTCTTTAAGCAGTACAACACATGGTTTGCAACATAAGGTATCAGTGACGACGTTTACCATTTGCTTGTCCACACTTTGTGTCGCGTAGTTTATTTAAAGCTAAGTAACCAAATGAATATGTCACCGGATGAACATTTATATAGATGTAACAGTCCCAAAAACAATATTCCTCTTCTGGTTGTGAGCAATTTCCCGAGTGCAGAGAGAAGCTCAATGATATTGTTGATGTAGTGTAGAATGCTTAGCTGTTACACTTGTAATATTATGATGCATCTAACAATTTCTGTGCCGAGCAACAAAGGATGCTGAGAAAGAGATTGATGTCTCTTTGCAGGACCAGTAGCAACAATAGGAGATCTTGGAGAAAGCTTTTCCAATAGAACCACATGTCAATGTTCTGCAAATGGCAGAAGAAATCGATATCTTCACGGTCCCATAATCCGAAGTAGCCGAAGCTTCCCTTTCATTCTTATCAATCTATTCACATGTGACGATAGAGAGCAGATAGAGGCTGAACAGAATGGAGAGAAGCATTAAAAGAAAAAAAAAGAAAAGAAAAGAAAAGAAAATTAGAAGGCTAAGATACGAAATGAAGATGTGTGTAAAATACAAAGCGAGTACCACAGTTCAAAAGATACGAAATTTAAAGTTCTGAAAATGAGCAAAGGAAAGTATAGACTTATTTACAAGAGACAGGTAAACAACAAGGCATTACTGACGTTAGCATCAAAAATATCTTAAAAGGCTGATATTCACCATCGCTATTAAGGAAACTACTTTTCGGAATCTGTAAATGCTTTCAATTCCGCGCATCTCAAGCCGGGGAAGAAGTGGATACTCTTAATCTACCTAATTTGTGGGCACTCACCCGGGTCTGGATAGACTCCTTAATTTATCTCCTACGTTACTAATTCCTATTTCTTTGAAATTATTCTAGTTTCAAAACTCTCCACATATATATGTTTTATCTTTGATTCTTTATTCATAACCTGTGTGTCTATTTCTTTATTTTTAAAAAATTAAAATGAATTTTTTGTATACTGTGCTCAGGTACACTACAACTAAAAAGAGTGGCATCAGGTGTACGGTTGGCGAATTTCAGGAAGCATGGATGTTTTGAAGGATGTAGTGTATCGATGGCTAACAAGTGACGCAGGTATTCCTTGCTTGAACAATTCTGAAAAAAAAAATGTTTCCGAAAGTCTTATGTGCTGTGTTGTTTTTTAATTTAGTAAGCATGTCCACAGGTGTTTGTCATGGAATTCAAAACGGTGCTCACGGTTGTTGTTGGAAAAAATGGGGTAACCTTGTGGGTGTCTGCCAAGTCAGTTGCCAGAGCTTTAATGTGCCCTTGCCCAGGAAGGCAAGACGTTCAGAATATCGGAGATGCCTGACGGCGGGTATACGTTTGGTTGTACGTTTCTGAACATTTTCCAGGAATTGATATGCTGAGCAATACAGAAGTTCCTGACTGGTGATGCAAACTCTAAATGTGGACTACCATAGTCAAACGTAGATCGCTATTTACAATAATACCCAGGTCACGTCCACTAACAGAATTTTAAAGTTTGTTGATGTTGTGGGAGAATGTAGAAGCTGGGTCTTTACCTCTAAATGTGCATCGCGATGCACTTGTCCACAGCTAACTTAAGTTGCCAGTCAGTAATTTATTGCTGCATTATGTCCAAGTCTGATTCGAAGAAAGATCTATAGCGTATATCTATTATTTTTATTCCGAGGTACAACTTGATGTCATCTGCATATTTCAACACTGTAACATTTTTGAGGCTGGTGTCAAATGTCATTATCTATAGCCAGACAAACAGACATACAGACAGACAAACAGACAGACAGACAGACAGACATATCGATAGATAGATAGATAGATAGATAGACAGACAGACAGACATATAGATAGATAGACAGACAGACAGACATATAGATAGATAGACAGACAGACAGACAGACATATAGATAGATAGATAGATAGATAGATAGATAGATAGATAGATAGATAGATAGATAGATAAATGACGGGCTCCTGGTTCCCCTCTACCATAGCCACTCGCAAGTATTTGGCCAGCCGGAGACTATAGTAGAAGACACTTGTCCGATCTACCATGCAGTAGGACAGAACCTTGGACCATGCAGTAGGGAAGCAAACCTCTAACCACACAGCCACACATGCCCCTATAATTGTTGATGTTCCAATCATTTTGACACCACCAATATCCAGATAGGAATTTTAACTATTAAAGTATGACTCGCATATCAATGACAAGCTTTTCGATTAGATTAGACTTTTCTTTTACCAAAAGTTCAACAATTATCATTTTTCTTCGAGAGATGTTTAATCTGAATATATTTCATTTTATCGTAGTTTGATCTTAACGTAGTTTGTGCAAGGCGCTTCATGTTAAGTGATCCAATTAGATTACTTGTGTTCGGTATAGTCTATCTTCTCCCTTTAAATAAATTTTCTCTTGTATAATAATCTTTTAACCTCGAGAGAGTCTGTTTAAGTATGTTCCTAAGAACTTGAAGTGCAATATGCCATGTTGCTTTTTATCACTTAAGTACTTCGGATATATGTAGACAAGATGGATGATATTGAATATGTAACACAAACTTAGAACACAATGCCTACAGAGAAATGCATACTCAATTTCAACGTAACGGATAACTACTAAATCCTCTTGTGTATCATTTTCTCTGTTACATCAAACGTGTAATATCTGCGTTTCAGAGATCTGTGGATGACACAGAAATTTAACTAGAATACAACGTGTAAGATCAAATGTAAACAAGCATAAAACGAACATTAGCAGCCTCAAGATTAAAATAGTAATTATTAAATCATTATATTAGGCAAAATGTCATCATAAGGGTAGAAAAAAGATATACCGTTAGGTTATTGGGTGTTGTTTTTTAGAATCATCTCAGCTGAGATAAATGATAAAAAATTAATTTATAATAAATTATGTAATGATAATCAAACATTTATTAAGAATTATGTACACGCTAAATCAACTAAATATAATAAAGCTATATTCGTGCCGAAAGTTTCGAAGACGTGCGAAAGTCACTGCAAATACCACGCACAGAGAAAGTCATGAAGACTGGGTTTTAAAAAAATGGACTGCTTATACAGAATCTGGAAACAATTCATATAAGTCTATGAAAATTTTGATCTGTGTATAATTTAAATGTTTCTTATTCCTTTTAGCTGGTATCATTGATAATATAGGAATATATTGAATTTACGAGAGAACTGCATACACTGAAAGAGAGAGTGAGAGAAAGTGGGAGAGAGACGAAGAGGAACAAATTATGTCGGTGAGTGTAAAAGACAGGGAAATGAATTCAAATATGAGGAATATATAAGCATAGAGAAAAAAAAAAGAGATTGGAAGAGAGATTGAGAGAAAGAAGGACAAATTGAGAAGTTGGAATATGAGACAGACGGAATTTCTGTAGGTATTTAGGTATGTCTCTCAACGCTCGGCATACATTTCTCGCTAAATGGAAGTTTAATTTGTTTCAATAGTCCACGGTCGGTAAAATAAATTACTAGTGAAACATTTAAATCGATTTAAACTAATATACCACTCCCAGAATTCGTGTCATTGTGGTAGAGTTAGAAATCAATATTTACAGAAACATACATTCAGTGTAACAGCGAACAATGCGCATTGCGGAACTAAGATATTTCTCTTTACTTTATGTGATCGAAATCCCACTGGGATCGATGACGAACATTCATTCAACTAGAGTCGGGATAATATGGAAATTAAATGGCAAATCTTAAGAGCATCGAAACAATGTTTTGTAGGATATGTTTTAACTCGTTGCACTCGGAACTTGCATCTCACTATGGTTAAATCTCCTTTTCATTCTTCCGAGTTCGCTAAAATAAGGTAACAGTCCAGGGCCGTGAACTAACGAAATTGGTAGATCATCATATCAGCACGCTTTACAGAACTTGTTCCAACCATCTCAGTTCTGGATGCCTCGGCAATTCTGATGAATTTGTTTTCATCCAGTCGATATGATGGTCTTATGTAAGAACAAGCAACGGAGAGGAATCCACAGTTGTCTTCTCAAACGGCTGTTCTCATCCAATCATATAGAATTATCTAATAAATCATCAGTGGTTGTCCATCGATCTAAAAGCATGGTAAGAATAAGAATAGGTATCAGAATCTACTGATAGAAATTGCGCAGCTGACAATGTAAGACCTAAAACTTGAGGACTTAATTGAAATTTCTCTGTACAGATACATGACACCTGGATTCTTTGTAAGAAATTTATTTTATAGGTACATGGTCCCCGCAAGACGACAAAAACAGGAGAATCCCTTTATGAAATTGCCTTTCAGTTATGATCTGCGATCGATCAGAGTTCGCAACATTAACATAGCTAAGACTACATCCTACAGTCTGGTCCTTTCTTTCGGGACCACAAAATAATTCAGCCCCAATAGCTGCTGACAGTTTGCAAGATTCAGATAAAGCCTACAATGGGGTTCAGCTCTCACTTCTTATCCAGTTCTGCTGAACCGCATACAAATAACTTGGACAGCACCTAGAAAAGGATTACATGACTGACTGATATTCAATCATTAACGTATTCGCTCCAGCCTCTCGTCCATCGCTATGCTGTTTCTTCTGTCTGTCTTTTCTAGCGCAACAAATATTGGACCTCGTTTATTGACGCTGACTGTTTTCGTGCCTCCACCACTCAAGCACCCTCGATTTACATGTTTCCGGTTCTTGTCATCCCTGCAATCTTGTTGAATCCAATGCACTAACTATAATAGCCAAACCCTACTCCCCGGGACAGCCTCTCATTAAGATCTTCTCCCTGCTCGTTGATTTTGATGGTGTTCAGTAGTAGCAGTTTAAGCCGAACATTAACGACATACAGGTGCATAATTTCGCTGAGCCTGCAACGTTCAAATGCATTTCAATTTTTCTGCAGACTCATCAAGTAGAAGCAAAATATCCTGTCCTAATCATTTTACGTTTCATATCTCAATACCCAATAATTAATTATCAGAAAAACGCTGGCCAAATACGACCGACACTCATATATCGGACACGATTTTACTCATGATGATTTCAAATACAGAAATTTCTAGCAGCAAGACATAGTGTTTTTCTTCTACAAGTTTGTTTTGTTTTACTTTTACATCAAATATGAAATTTTATACGATAGATAAATAAATAAATACATAAATAAATAAAAATAAATGAATGGACAGTTTCAGTTTGATAATATGAAATATAACATTACTACCCCCGATCGATTTGCATAGATTCCATATGCTTCATAAAGTCATCCAATAATTATACATCCATGTTATGTCCATCAGTAAAAAAAGAACAACAACAATGAAAGACAATATGAAATTCCATCAGAGCCAGGCTATAAATATCTTATTAATGTTCATTGATATTAGTTACTACGTTCCTGATATGATATCTCCCTCGAGAGTCCGGCATCTACTTTTAATATAACCACTTGTTTAGCTTTGTTGGATTTAATATTGTCGCTTCCGTATTCGTTTCATTTATCTATTTATTTTCATACATTTATTTTTTTTTCTAATTTTCGTTGTATTAAGTAGCGACATATTTTACAAAGTGATGCTTTTCAAATTCAAGATGAATGATGTCAAAATCACTCTCTTTATTTTCAATAATTTTCCTATTCACAACATGCACATTCTATAGGACGATACGATAAATCCAATCTGTCTTTTATTATCACGAAATCTCATTTGTATATCATTTAATAAACTACACAGACAACAGCCATATAATTACACACGTGCACAACTATACACAGAATACTCGAATAATCAATATATACATTTCAAAGATACCCGAGTATATTTTATACTCAATAACTACGTAGATATATATGAATACACACACACACACACACACATAAAAACATACAGACACACATACATACAGACATATATACATGCATACATATATATATGGAGAGAGAGGGAGAAAGAGAAAGAAAGAGATAGACACACACATAAGACACAATATTTTAATATTTAATATTTTAGCAAACATCTGCATGTTTACTATTACTCTATCTCTTTCGCATCATCTCCATGACTGTGTCTGTCAGCCTCCCTGTCTCTACCTCTCTGTCTCTCTTTTCCATACAGACACACAAACACGCATGCACACACGTATATATACACACATATGCACACACATATGCACACACACACACATATATATATACACATACACATATGCACACACACACACACACACATATGTGTGCTTATGCATATTCGTTAAAGTGTTTATGTATGCATGTGTACATACATATACATATGTATATATACATACACATGTATACACACACACACACACACATATATATATATATATATGGGAATACAAGCATATATATGTATATAAATATATGTATATATATATATAGATAGATAGATAGATCGATAGATAGATATAGATATGCATCTCTTTCTTTCTTTCTGTCTTTCTCTTTTTGCACACACACACACACACACACACACACACACACACACACACACATATATATGTAACCACATGTGAATCGTTGCCGATTTTCTTCCCCCGTCTTCCTTTCTACTGAACTTTTCTCTGTTTCCAAAGAGAGGCGTCTGTTCGAAACGTTAAACCATCTTTCTTTTCTTCCCCGATCCTTTTCAATACAATTTTCCTTTAGTCACGGAGTTATCTGACCATTACTTAATTGGCTTTACTACTGTTACAATACAAATTTGTCATACCAGGTCAGCTCTTGACCTCATTTAAAAAGGAATCTGAATTGGCTGACTTTGGTATCGAATGGACAGTAGCATTGGCCCAGTCGAATTAAATGACTGTGTTCTAAATCTATTTCCATGACATATCAATTAAAAAAGCCCTTGGACAACTAAAGTTTGATCTATAATGCCTGATGGGATTGAAACTTCAAGATAAAGATAAGGAAAATGTTACATTTAACTGGTATAATTAAACTGTGATCATCATCTAAAATTCATTTATATACCTTGCCAAAATTGGCTCCACCATCATTCCCAGATGCATCGTGTCTTTCATTATTACTCTATAACACATCTGTAACTCTCCAATGTTTATTACCTTCAGAATGCTCACAAACATTTTTTTCTCCGCTTAACTCGCCACTCTACAATAATTTCACGGAAACGTCTTTTATTCTAGCATAAGTGTATGATCGTATTGACGTTGCACTTAGAAGTTGCAATCGAAAACTACTTACGTTCGTTAAAACTATCTTGATATTTTTTTCCTCTACTGGGAACTATTCCAATCTTTATAAATACGCTACAGTATTCGCATCCCGAGAAATGCAATCACCACTTTCACTTACAACTTCACTCGGTTAGAAACAGTCATCTGGGGAATAACTAAATTTACAAGGAGATAATATAGTCTGTGCAGTCTGTGGATGTATTAAATTTCCAAGAAATGGTCTTCCATGCATGAAATGTCACATGTACAGGACGATTGTATGTATGCCATACTAACGGCACAACCAAAGCATTGCGCCCATGCAGGTTTGAATGTGTGCTGCTTGCTCATATACTGCTAGAATAAAAACACATTTTGAGTGAATGCACAAGTGTAGAAATAACTTCGGTTGGATTTGTGGTAAAAATCGTACGCCACATTTGTGAGAGAAAATATGAACGAACATCTTGGCGAGATTAAATACCATCCAAACAAGTACAAATATATGACTGACATAAAAAAAAAGTGTTGAGCTCGAAATAGTAGGAACGATTACCATACGTAAAGGTAGCAGTATGAAAAACTTCAATATATATTCAGGTAAAGATTTTAAAGAAACTGCTTGTTTGATGTAGCAAATTCCGTAACTCCCTTGCAAACGAACAACATATTCCATTATCCTTAGATGGGTAAACTCAGAGCTAACCTGCGTTTAAGAATGAGACACTGACGTCAGTGTAAATAGAACAGTTTATATAAACGTAGAGAGAGGGTAGCAGTGATTTACTGGCTGAAATATTGATTATACATCAGTGAACGCCAAATTTGAATACGTGATACCTATACATAGGTAGTGAGAGAGAACAAGAGAGAGTGGCGGTAGATCTTTTGATCAAACAAAACACGTTATTTCTGTTGCTTACACTTGGCTTTTCAAGTTGCTGGTCTTAACAAACGGATGGAAATCCTGACAGAAATGTCGAGCTGAATTTTCTAGACAAGTTGCAAAGAATTGGTACAGATAACGAGACATTTTGTTCGACACGATAACAACTCGGCTCACTCTCAGTTTACACACGCGCACAAACACGCATACACATATAAACACACGTACACACTCGTTCACACAGATGCACACACACATATATATGAATGGATGAGTGAATTACTAGAGAGATAATAGAGAAATTTTTCTCATATTTTCCTCACAGTATATCTGTAATGCTAACCAAAACTCTATGCAATAGTAAATTATAAACAGTTTGCTTTATATGCAATAGCTTCTTGAAACACGAGAAAAAACTTTGCCGGAATGTAACACAGCATTTGCCAAAATGCTGTTAACGCAGCAGTAATTCGTTAATCGAATTAAATCCAAAGCATATGCAACAACTGATTGATTGATATTCACAACTCGTCGTTCTTATGACGTTTGATGGGTGATGCTAGAGTTTTGATGTCAAATCTGAATATCATTGATAAAAGGAATTGTGGAAGTTTGGCGCTTTGCCACATTTTCTTCTGAAGTTAACAACACCACTTCATATGTGTGCAGTAACAATGGGGAACTAAATGCATAGATTGAGAGAGAGAGAGAGAGAGAGAGAGAGAGAGAGAGAGAGAGAGAGAGAG
>NC_068991.1:76054487-76057786 GCF_001194135.2 Octopus bimaculoides
ATATATATATATATATATATATATATATATATATATATATACATAGATACACACATACATACATGCATAAATAGATACAAGTATACACACCACCCACATGAACATGTATGTACACATATATACATGTATACATATATATCATATCATATCACATCGTATCGTATCATTTAAGATACATTCTTGTTCTGTTAAAATTATCCACCCTTCGAGAGACATGTAAATATATGCCGTGTGGCAATTGCGAAGAACGTCTAATGAGAAGTGGGAATAAACTAAAGAATCATTAATTCTCAGGAATCAACATTGCCATTGAGGAAAATGTATTGTGATTGTCTGCTGATAAGAGGAGAACATGTGTTTCTGCTTCAGTGAGTGCCTTCAGGACAATGATTATTTAGCATTACTAGAAACAAGAAACATACACATACAGAAAGAGAGAAGAGAATATTTATAAGAGAGGCAGGTTTTGAAACTCTAAGCGTAAACACCCCATGTGAAATTATTCACAATCACCAATGGCACGAAATGCGAATAAATGTATATGAAATCCATACACAATAATTTCTTGAATCATTAAAAAAGTCTGTGTGGACATGCCTGTATGCATATATAGGTATATGTATGTATATTTATATATATATATATATATATATATATATATATATATATATATATATATATATATATGCATGTGTGTGTGTGTGTGTGTGTGTGTGTGTGTGTGTGTAGATAGATAGTTAGATAGATAGATATATAGATAGATAGATATTCTTTTGCTTGTTTCAGTCATCATGCCCATTGTCCCTGGCTCAGGTCTGGAACCACACTGTTCTTCAGGAATCACATGTGGACACACATTCTCAATAAGACGATCTAACATGATCCTTGGAAGTATCTTCTCGGTCTGCACCAGGAGAGTTATCCCTCTAGAATTATTACACTCTCCTTTTGGACCCTTAAACTTGTAAAGAGAGATTAGAATGCCATTAGATTGAAGAGCTGAAGGGATCTGTTGTTGCTATCAACGCACATAAAATTGTTATACATACACGCTGGCAGCGGCCGTGGATGGCCGGAAAGTGGCGATCGAGATATCACCTTTACCGAATGGTTTCAGCTTTAGGTCGAATCATCGTCAGAAGATTCTGGACAGATCACCAATTTCCGGACAACAAAGCCGCTAGCATATATGTTTACTCCATGAAAGTTTATGGATGATTTAGAGAAGCGCCAATGCGTATATTGTCGAATGAATAAGAATTTCGCTTTGCACCTCTCAGATGTCAAGATCGATGATAATACGTGGAATCTTGGGCAAGTCTCATTCTCTGTACTCTTATATCGACCCATACCTAACGAGTGCAACAAGGTAGGTGGAACCTATATATAAACCTGTTGATATTTTGACTCTGTAATTCAGAAATACTGTCTTGCCTGACAGTTTATTACACTAATGTCGCCTAACAATCATTTTTACATGAATTGAATGAGGAGGCAATCCAGTTGTTTGAACAACCACAAATGGATTCCATAGTGAAAGCTGATGGGGAACCATCCAACTCATCTCGAAGTTACCAGATTCTTATGGCGTCAGTATCCATGTGTGTGTGAATGTGTGTATGTGTATATGTGCGTGTGCGCGCGCGCGTGCATGCGTGCGCTTCAGTGAATACGCGTAAGCATAAAAATCTAGAAACTTCGAGAGACATGAAATCATTCTGTTTTGGAACGGTTCCGAAGCAGTTAGTAGCGTGCAAATGGCCAGTTAGAACAGAAGGAATCGAGAAAATGCAATTACTTACTGCCGGGTGGTAAAAAAATCAAGCAGTCGCACACAACTATCACCGTCCACCTGTTACTACTGTAGATTATTTCAGATATTGCCAATCGATGCTTGCGTTCGGTGAAGTATTCAATATACTTAACAAATGAATCACAAGTGATATTACACAATAATAAATAACCGATCTGTATTAGCTGATATATTGACCGTAAACGCCATTGCAACTAAGCTGTCAGCCAGACAATTACAATATGTATGCGATATACGCAGTTTGATGATAGCATAAAAAATTCACAGTTGTACACATATTTATATGTGATGGATATCAAGGAAAATATTTACTGTAACATTTAGTGAACATGGATAATTTATATATTTCGTATCTGGCTGATGTGTCATAATTCTGGATTATTGGCAGAGATGAGATTTACTACTGACTATATGTCAAATCTTTTCAACTCTAAGCACAAGGCCCGAAATTTTGGGGGAGGTGGTCATTCGATTTGATCGATCCCAGTACGTAACTGGTATTTAATTTATCGATGCTGAAAGGATGAAGGGGAAAGTCGACCTCGGCGGAATTTGAACCCAGAACGTAAAGACAGACGAAATACCACTAAGCATTTCGCTCGGTGTGCTACCGCTTTTGTGAACTCGCCGCCTTTGACTATATGTCAAAGGAGAAAGAATAGAAGATTATTAAACACAGGTGCACTGAAATTAATATTGGGGAGGCTGGGCATTTCATCAGTTAGGAAGACGTGTGGTCAACGTGATGCGGTCAACGGAAAAGCCTGCTTGTGAAACTGATGTGAAAGTAGCTGAGCAGTCCACACGCATGCGTGCCATTATTGTAGTTCTCGAAGCATTTGAGCGTTACACACTAAATGTGCCAAGTTTCGCCTATTAAGCTCCATGTACAACACATTTTTGACAGAATGGGTGGACAGGACAAGCGTGAAATCAATTGTCTTGCTCAAGGACACGGTATACCGCCAGGACCGAACTCATGACTTTACCGTCGGGGTCCGAGTACATTTACCACTAAAGCACGTTCCTTGACATATTGATTGGTTATTTTAAAAATAAACGTTGCTCGAGTGCAATCTTATTGACAAAGCTTTCGTTGATTTACCGTAATTTTAAATCGTTATCTCATGAATATTGATATATTATAATTCCCCAAGTTTAATTATAGTTAAAAGCTAAATGTTATAGACAATAAAACATGTCTGATGTGATTAAAATATGAAATATTTGAATATCTACCAGCAAATATGTTAGCCATATAAATAGAAACAAGTTATTTCTTCCATATTACAAATTACATTATTTGAACCATCACATTAATTCTTCCTCCTATTAACATTTATCATTTTCCTTCAGCTTCTCTCGAGTTTCTTCTCGAAAATCATTTGTTTTTTCGTATAATGGACAAAACACCAAGATGCCATCAGATTGCCAACATGTTGCCTATTAGGTTGAAAACTTTGTATTTCGAATGATTCTGTACGTC
>NC_068991.1:76057871-76060923 GCF_001194135.2 Octopus bimaculoides
CTCAAATGTAAAATTCTTCCCTGAAGACGGAAGCTGGTGGTATCCGATGATGGAATCAAGTTACAAGCAGTATTTTAGACCACCAAGACCCCAGAATTCCTTATATCATTTCCATTTTGTGTAACTCGAATTCTTTTTATATGTATACATATATACATTTTTTTGTATTAAATTTATTTAATATTTTTAGTATATCCACTTCCCTTTGTAGATTTTTATAAAAGATTCTTGATAGTCATATCGTTCGAAGGAAGATTTTTTAAAAATTAAAATTTATTTATTATATAAAATATATTTAAAAGAACACTGAATGATACTGGTTTTATGGAAAGAAGTGTTTGCAGCGTGCAAACGCCTTCGCAGTTTACAACTTTAAACTTCTATCAGAGGAATCTTTGATTTGTGGCTTATGTACTCTTTCACTCGATGTATTATTTTTTATCCTGTTTGGCAGAGAAAAAAATGAAACCATAAATGTTCTATTTGCTGTCAACCATAATACTAAAGTTAATCACAGCTTACGTTCGGTAAAACAATACATTCCAATTTTATATCAATAATGAAAACTTCATAAAAATAATTAAAATGTCAAAAACTATGGAGATCCAAAGAACAGCCTTTGTAACAATTGCAATTTTTTCTATGTCTATTAATATGCTCGATCAGAGAACACGATAAAAACAAAATTAAGGCCACGTTTCATATATTTAGAAGTTATGATGGGAGATCAATAAATCGATAATAAAAAAAATACCATAAAAACAACAGAAAACAGACTTACCATCAGGAATGATTAAGTATTATTTTCAATAAAATTTGAAAAGAAGGATGTATTTGTGAGAAAAATTTAAATGATGTAAACTAAGGGCAAGGGAACTAGTTATTTTAAATAATGAAAATATTTGGTACGATTTCAACTACGCATGTGTTTGTGTATGTGAGCTTGCATACATGTGAATGTATGTGTATGTATGTGTATGTATGTGTATTAATATGCGCATGTCATCGTATTCATATTCTGTTAGAGTTTCTCCGAGAACGCCAACACTTTTACCAACCACTAGGTCTTTATATATTGCTAACGGGAACTTTCACCGACCACATTGTCTGACTGGAAGAGAGCGGTGAGCGCCTGGCGATATTTCAAGAGAAAAGAACATATTTGAACAAGTTGCTTCTGATAATGATGATAAAAACGATAACTATGATGATGGGAAAGAATAACAAAAGCATTAAAAATGCAGGAATGCGAAAACAAAATGGAATCAACATAGCAGACGATAAATGGAAAGAAAGGATATTTTGATAGGAAGAGTGAAGAGAGCGAAAGAAACGGAGGTAGACTTGGTCGTACGCACATATACACACATATAAACACACAGGCACGCCATCATATATCATGTATGCGTGTGTGTGTGTGTGTGTGTGTGTGTGTGTGTGTGTGTGTGTGCGCGCGCGCAAAGAGACAAAAGGAAAAGAAAGGAATGAGACTTAATACAGAGAAATCAACTGGAAAAATAATAGATACATACGGGGATTGAATTGTGGAAAAGAGGATAGGAAAGTGTGAAGGAGAAGTGCCATCGAGATGCGCTTTGTTGTATTTGTTACTTTCGCAGATATTCTGAAATACATCTACAATGGAAGCGCTAGATTATTTACTTGATAAACTCTTATTCTATTTGATACAAAGATAAAACTTCGCTAACATTACTAGAACTTCAACAGCAATAATAGCAGCCTACTGTCAAGAGTGACGAATATAACGTTAGAGAAATATTTCTTCAAATAAATATAATCTTTATCATTTGAAATTTCATAGAAATTTATCTGATATTGTTTATACTGCACCGACAGAAATAGCCTTTGTTTCTTCTACAATGTTTAGTTTGTTTCCTAAACATTCACACAAACTTTTGACTTGCCACTATACTAACATTCTGACGTGATGTGTACAATACTGGATAATAACTATGTAAAATTACTGACGCATTAAACGCTGTTTAGATTCGATGTAGTATTGTATAAAGCTATGGTTTTAGAGAGGACAAGGCGTGTAAATTAAAGTAAATTAACTACACTGAACTGCCATAAACAACTGTCTTTTATACATTGTAATGTTCTTTAAGAGAATTTAGAAATTTGTAGAAGAGAGTGCTGGCTAAAAGTCTTCGATTTATTCTACAGTGTAGTAATATAAGAAATTCCAATTAGAATTGTAATCCAATAAATAAAACGCGTTGAAAATACATATATTTTGGGAGTGGAATCATGAATTCGACATTATAGTAAAAGATTTTAGTTGCCTAATCACTGGGCTACAGATCTTCAATGTACACGCACGCGCACCCACAGAGAAACCTATTAATTAAGTAAGATTTCAAGCTTAACCTCAGTGGTTCATTCAATGCATTTATATACACGTACACATACGTTCATACTGACATCATCAAAAGTCAAATAATAAACTAACTTTTCTTAGAATATTATATTTCTTCTTAACTTGCTTCCTGTTTATGTTAATCTGTTAGAGATATTTTCTTACGGCGGAATGATCAATTAATGATATAATTTTTCACAATTCTTGCTCTCATCGTCTAATACTCCGAATTTATTGTTATCTGAGTGTTTGATATATTTAACCCATTTCTTTTAATACGCACCTTCAAATCACCCCCACACACATATATACATACATAGATAGATAGATAGATAGATAGATAGATAGATAGACAGATAGATATCTTTGTTGGCACTCCGTCACTTACGACGTCGAGGGTTCCAGTTGATCCGACCAACGGAACAGCCTGCTCGTGAAATTAACGTGCAAGTGGCTGAGCACTCCACAGACACGTGTACCCCTAACGTAGTTCTCGGGGATATTCAGCGTGACAAGGCTGACCCTTTGAATTACAGGCACAACAGAAACAGGAAGTAAGAGAGCTAGAAAGTTGTGGTGAAAGAGTAGAGCAGGGTTCGCCACCATCCCCTGTCGGAGCCTCGTGGTGCTTTAGGTGTTTTCGCTTAATAAACACTCACAACGCCCGGTCTG
>NC_068991.1:76060933-76066009 GCF_001194135.2 Octopus bimaculoides
TTCGCTTAATAAACACTCACAACGCCCGGTCTGGGAATCGAAACCACGATCTTATGACCGCGAGTCCGCTGCCCTAACCACTGGGCCATTGCGCCTCCACGATAGATATGTATATACATGTGTATATGTAAATGCACGTGTTCATTTATACATAGAAATATGCTTCTAAATATTTCTAAATGTACTTTATAAATGTATATATCATCTTTATATCTATATGTATGTATGCATGTATGCACGTATGTATGTATATATCTATCTCTTAATTAATCAATCAATCAATTAATATATATATATTAGAACACGACGGACACACCATCCACACACGCACGCATGTTTTGTGGGCTTCTGCACAGTTTCTGCCAACTAAATGCTACCTTCCATGCACTTCGCAATCAGAAGTACAGGGCATATGACACCTGCTCAAAAACCCACGTAGAAGTGTCGAACCTAGATCTGCCGGTTTGTGAGGCAAAAATCAACATTTATGTGACTTAATATTTTTGTGCTCTCTCTTACGAATGACAAACACATTCTTTAAAATATTACTAAACATGTTCTGTAGAAGTCGCCACCCACATCGTAATGATTTCATATATTTGTGTCTGATTTATGTCGTGTTGTTTCCAAATGAATAATAAATAATATTTTATAAATATAATGTTTCTGTAATTCTTCCTGTATTATGTATTTTTATTTTCACGAACGAAAAACAGCTTAAAACTCTAAACTTTTTAAGCCATTGTAGGAGGTTAATTCGAGTCAATTTAGCTTATAAATTTAATTCGGTCCTACTAATGTTCGAGAGCTTTCTTCTTGGGTAATCTTGTCATATTTTACCTAATTTGAAATAAAATATTGATGACTTCGTGACTATAAAATGGTAATTTTGTATCTTGACATGATGAAAGAAAAACCAACATGTTCATTTTAGTTACACTTTTTTCTCAGATATATGATTCATTGATATTTTGTTCAGACATTTATGGTGGTACAAAAGAAAGAATGAAACAAAGAAAGAAAGAGAAAAGCAAGTATCGTAACGATAGTTCCTCACTACTATAAAAATATAATATGGAAAATGAGGCCTCTCACAACAGCAAACCCATTTATATTTTCTTACTTTGTGCTCATATATATATAACCCGTTGTCTTTTGCTTCGAGCACCAGGTTTCCCTTGTCACCTCATCTTTCCGAATACTCAACTTCGCTACACTTCTAATTTTATATGTATTTTGATTGATATATATATATATATTCTATTGCATGATATGGATTCTATTTAATCTAGCGATATCCTTTCAGCTCTGGTATTTTATTTATTTACTGTTTATATACACTTCATACTGGCCGTGGCAAGTTCGTATCGGAGGTGACACGAGTGTGTGGCATTGACAAAGCGCATCTGTCGCTCTCACAGTCACTCTCATGTGTCACTCACACAATCGCTTCCGCGACGATTTCGTTCCGTCTACCTCCTATATGTAAATTTTTTTAATATATCACGTCTTTAAAAAGAATTTTCCCGAAACTATAACTATGGCATCGGAATTTTCAACGATATACTTACGTTAAGTTTGCCATATGCATACAGATAATAATTATACGTTGTGTTTTTAAGCACAGCACGTCCATATAAGGTATTCTCATACCACAATAAACATGTTATTTCACGATATATTGATAACCATTAATATGCACAAATACTCTTTCACCCTTTTACTTGTTTCAGTCATTTGACTGTGGCCATGCATGAAACAAGTAAAAGAGTAAAGAGTAAAGAGTAAAGAGTAATATATGGGGAGAACTCACAAAAAAAAAAGACCAAGACAGGTGGTGTACAAAACAAACAAATGTATTAGTATAACGCTCGGGAAGTGAAAAAGTCTTTAACGTTTCGAGCCTACGCTCAGCCACAGAAAGGAAGTAGAAAGAAACAAGGAGAGAAACAAGGAGAGAAGAAAAGGAAAGTGTAGTGGCTGCACATACATATATATGTGTATACATACATATGTATGTATGAATGTATATATATTTATATCATATATGTTAACACCTGCCGCTTTGAGACGGTATATATCCACTGCACCAATAGCAGCCCACCAGCAAATACACGAAGCATATATGTTAAGTATATATATAGTTAATGATATTTATTGCACCAGAGCTTCTTTTATTTTGTGTTTAAATATATATTTATATTTATAGATAGATAGATAGATAGATAGATAGATAGATAGATAGATAGATAGATAGATAAGTAGATATATAGATAAACAGACAGACGGACAGACAGACAGACAGACAGACAGACAGACAGACAGACAGATAGATGCACAAAGCTTTTAATGTACCATATTTTCACTATATTCTGCAATATTAAATGTGAATACTTTTTATTCACTTAGTTGATGGCTTTTCTGCATTTACACTTATCCCAGCCTTCGGTGGCTTACATGCATTTCACTTCTTCTGTAGAACGTTCTTGATTTGTAGGAACCTGTACTTTTGTTTTAAATCTACTTTCGATGTGGTCTTTTTATTTTTTCTTCAGTCTACTTCTTCACTGCTATACAAAATAATATCCCTCTTTCTCTCTCCCTCTCTTTCTTTCTCTGTCTGCCTGTCTATCTGTCTCTGTCTGTCTCTCCCTCTCTCATACACATACACAAACACACAGACACTCGCGCAGGCATCCCATTCCTCCCATCTCATTATATATCATCTTTACTTTTAAAGAAATCCCGTTTGAACCAGAATGCACGTATTGAAAAAAATAAAAAAAACTGTGACGGCAATGTTCATAGAGGTATGTGTATAATTTTATCTTTTTCTTCGCTCACTTCTTTATACTTTTCCACCTTTTATCCACCACTCTATTTTTATTATTTCCTCGTTCTTAATTTCCCGTCATCTCTTTTCTCTCTTTTTACCAGAATTTCTTTGTGAATATTGTTTTGCAAATAAAATCCGTTTCAACCGAAATCTCCTAACGGAAAACTCTTTAAGTAATCTTTCAACTCTGCTCTCTTAATATATTAGATAATTTCTATTTTACCTCTGATCCAACGAATGACTATTTATTAAATAACAATCGTATTTGACCCCGTAATATAATCTTGAGAGATTATATTAAACTAGGTACGTCGGCTTATACGAACGACACATTCTTTGTTGCAATAGTGATCTAACTGTCTACTGACGTCTGTTCATTTTTGATGCTATAATATTGCCATAGAACACACCGACTGACTTTAACCCATACTCTGTGTGTAATGTAATTAAAATTGTTACGATGGTCAGCCAAAAGCAGCTATCAATCTTCCCAAACAGTTTCTCAGTGAACAGAAGAAGTAAAGATCGACAGACATTGCTTCAGTGTGCTTTGCGATTTCATCATAAAACGACTACCTTCCTCTCACTAATGAAGCCAACAAATAAATCAATATGTTGCATTACATTGTCTGGAGCTTTCCACTCCATCATGGAGTTGTAGGGGAGCGGACTCAATATACATCGTGTCTTGAGAATTTCTTGAACCGGCAGAACGTATCCTTCTCTGATCTATTTCGCATTTGATTCCCTCCAGAAGGGATCAAGTCTGACATGCGGAAAGAAATGGTGGCAGAGAGAGAAAAGAATTGATCCTGGCAAAGAGTAGTTTATTTATCCACAAAAAGTTAATGGAAGACAAAATTCACTGCGATCGGATTTGAATTCAGAACGTAAAGTGCTGGAAAGGTTACCGTAAAAGCAGTCTGTTCCACGCTTTAAGAATTCTGTCGAGTGACCTTCATACCGTATTCGCAGCCACTGTTGTAAATAGTTATCTAGATATATATGAACGATACATTCTTAGCACATGGTCTCTTATAAATTACTGACACTAGAGAGTTCATTATTCATACTATGATATGCCACACGATAAATATATAATTATTGAGCCGGCGTCGGATAACGACATTATTTGAAATAAATTGAATATGTTGATCAGACGTAAACGACTACCATTGTGCATATACCACCTGACTGTGAAAAAATAGAGAGAGAATAAAAAAACAGTGGAATCAACAAAATTAAATTCAAGCATCATTGTGAACTATTCAGCAATTCATTACTCTATGTTCACTGACAGGTTGTATTTACTTCAGATATTGCTGCTAGTGTTAGCGACTCTAACATGTCAGAGATTTACATCATTGACACACAGTGTTGCTAGTAACTGATGCGCCAACAATATTCGTCTTTGGCGATATTCTATATAAAATATACGAGCCCTTTACGATGGTCACTTGTATTTTATCGAAGTTAAATTAAGTTATGCAATGACTGATTAAAATTTATAGATTTCTCCTAGAGTATATTATATATATACATATATATATATATATATATATATGTGTGTGTGTGTGTGTGTGTGTGTGTGTGTGTGTATGTATGTATGTATGTATACTTAAATACATATATATATGTGTATATATATAGATATATTAAAGCATATGTGTGTATGTATGTGTGTATATGAATGTGTATATGTGTATACGAGTATGTGTTGGTACTTGTGTAAGAGTTGAAACATTTACAATGAAAACGTTTCAGTGAAATCGAAATTTGATTTGCTCGAATTTATCAAACTGTGACTTACCCGTTTTTTTTTCGCACCACAAAAAAAAAAAGAAAAAAAAATGTTGTAAAGCATAGTTTCATGAAAGAGAGCAAACCAAAACTTCGAAGTCACAGTCAATCTATTTCGCGCTGCAGTTTCTTCCTGATGTGGTTATTTGTATTTACGTTCTATCATTGCCAAGACCTACAGACGAGCAATTCCATGATCTTACATATAAACCCTGGTGGATGCAAAATGACGTGCCATATAGAAAGACCAGCAAACATGCCAATAGAATTCCTAGAGACAGGAAAATCCTTATGAGACACAGAACAAAGGTCTCAAACCAGTTAAATAGAGAACTGGAGGATAGGAAAAGGGCTAAATTAAAACTAACAATGTTAGAAATAGAAAACAAGATTAAACTCTCCCATGAAAAGGAGAGAGCAGAGAAAGAAAAGAGAGCAGT
>NC_068991.1:76069466-76070012 GCF_001194135.2 Octopus bimaculoides
TATTTAATCGACCCCGAAAGGATGAAAGGCAAAGTCGACCTCGGCGGAATTTGAACTCAGAACGTAGCGGGCAGACGAAATACCGCTAAGCATTTCGCCCGGTGTGCTAACGGTTCTGCCAGCTCGCCGTGTACATGTGTACGTGTGTATGTGTACGTGTGTATGTATGCGTACGTACGTGTGTGCACGTACATATGTATATGTGCGTATATATATATGTATATATATGTGTATATATATACATGTACATATATGTATATATGTATGCATATATGGATACATACATACATATATATATGTTTGTGTGTATGTGTGTGTGTGTCTGTGTGTCTGTGTATCTACATATGTGCATATATGGGTACAGGACGTTACCAACTGTGTAAACAACATGAAGTACGAAAACAAACAGGTTAAATACGCAAACAAGGAGAGAGAAATATAAACACAGAGAACGACCCTTCATCGGTTGTAGGCTTACTATCAACTCATCATTTAAAGCTTTCAATGACAATATTAGTATTAGGACAGTATATATATATATATATA
>NC_068991.1:76070175-76072160 GCF_001194135.2 Octopus bimaculoides
TGTGTGTGTGACTGTGTGTATACCTGATTATACATGTAATATACACACTGTTAGCGTAGCTTTGCTCCACCCTGTACAAATAAATTATGATACGTATATATGTATATACGCATGTATAAATTACATACATACATAACACATACAAACATACATGTGTATACATATATATGTGTGTGTGTGTGTGTGTGTGCGCGTATGTTTGTATGCATGTATATCTGTATATATATCTACTTTATGTAGGCGTGTATGTGTGTATACACATATGTGTATATATAAATATATATACATATATAAAATAATGTATATATATAAATATATACATATATATATGTATGTATGCATGCATGCATGCATGCATGTATGTATGTATGTATTTATGTATGTATGTAATTATATATGTATGTATGTATGTCTGTATGTATATATATATGTATGTATGTATGTATGCATGTACGTATGTGTGTATCACAGAAGGGAGACGGAGCTTTATATTGACGCAAATTACGCCTTCGCTTCATTGTTATCAACACCGAATATCGGTGAATTGTCAAAGAAGAGAAGTTATTAAATGAGTTTGCGTGGGCAACATGTTGGCAGTAGTTGTTGGTATTGGATTCTCAGTCAAGAGAAGATTAAATACCACATATATTCGATGCTCAAATAATATTCAATTATTTTCACTAGATAATTCAGAAAATATATCGTTTATTTACTTACCACACCTTCTATAAATCAAATTTCTATAAATGCAATTTATTAAATGTTTGTTATAAAAGGTTACCAATAAGAACTGACTAAACCTTTAATAACGGCACCAATACGCATCAAACATATTCACACAAATATACTCACATGTTACCCTTACATATCAAGAATTTGTGACAATTATTATGAGTTGTGTGTACATATATATATATTTTTATATATATATACGCACACACATTTTACATATATATATATATATAACCCGCAGTATCCATCAACAAAATATACGATTTATCGTATTGCACCGATATGCCCTTCTGGCAAATTTCAGACCTCTGACTTCCGACAACCTGGATATGCCACCTTAGCACCAGCTGCTACTTTGCATCGCCTGCACCGCCCTACAAACCAGCCCACCCATGAGCAGGACCACCATTTACCAATACCCAACGTTTACTAGCCCCCAAGGCATACCAACCACCAACGCTTGATTTGCGCGTATATACTTGCGCACGCACAACTGCGCATGAACATGTGCACGCGCATGCGTATGTGAGCACAAACTGGTATGCATACGTAAAACCATGCAAATATACATATGTACATATGAATGAATACGCATGTGATGTATGCATGTATGTGTGTGCATGTGTGCGTAAGCATGCGCATGTCTGTGTTTGTGTATGCGTATGTTTATGAGCATGTGTGTGTGTTCGTGTGTGTGTGTTTGGAGAGATGCACTTTCGTGCCCGTGTACACATGCGCACACTGTCATCGATATACACATGCATGCGAATCTATATGAGCGCGTCTACACACCCACGATAGAAATATATACCTGCACATGCCGCCCTGTCCTACTTAATCCTGACAACCTGACGGATTTCTTATCGCTATTTCGCTGATGACTAGCACAGTGCTTCTAAATCTAAGGCTACCAACGAATTTGAATGAAACTGTTTTGATCCAAGCATATGACTCCCAATAAATTGGTTGAGTGCCTTTCTTTTGCTTGTCCACTAACTCGCATATATATAAATATATATATAATCAAAATAAGCAACAAGGATATCCAGAGGAAATGCAGTACGATCGTTTCATGCGACTCCATTTAATTGAACAATGTAAATCTTATATCAGACATTACATCAAATACACACACACGCGCGCACACACGCACACACACACACACACACACACACACACACATATATATGCATACAAACATGCATACATACATACATGCATATATATATATATATATATATATATATATATAT
>NC_068991.1:76072333-76079938 GCF_001194135.2 Octopus bimaculoides
TGTATGTATATATATATATATATATATATATATATATATATATATATATATATGTGTGTGTGTGTGTGTATATATATATATATATATATATATATATATATATTATATATATATATATATATATGTACATATATATATGCATATTATTTTTATATAGTGTGTATATTTACATAAATATATGCATATGCATACATACAAACTGTATTAATGTATCTATTCACTCTCTCGTTGTCTCTCTCTATATATATGTATGCACACATATGTGTGTACATATCTATGTATGTATGTATTCACACACATACACATATATACTACGAGAGCGACGAATATTTCCAGTGAGATAGATAAATACTTATGTGTGTGAGCTTGAATTCATATGTAAATGTTCGTTTTGTGGAAGGAAGTGAATGCATACAAGAAGTAATATTTCGGAATCCGTTCATAAATCTGTATAATATCAGTAGAATAACAGTTCTGATGTTGATTTTGCTGAACATTGAGTGCCCTAAAGACAAGCAAGTGGAAGTAAATAAGTAAATAACTTACTGTATGTTTGCTTCTTTATTTTTACCAAGCTGTTGCTGAAGCTGTTAGAAGACAAATATGTCCACAGAGTATAAAGATGAATGTAATTTATAGCAGGCGTTTTTTTTTTCTCCACTACAGTTGAAGGAAAGCACAACATATTTACATCGTAGTCAAATAACGTATCCCTGTAAGACAAAGAAAAGTTAAAACATAACCAACATCGCTAGACTGCATATATATATATATGTGTGTGTATGTGTGTGTGTGTATGCATATATATATACGTATGTATGTATTATGTATATATATATATAGACATATATATATATATGTTGCAAAAAAGGCAACATAATCCATGCCAATGATTTTTACTTTAGAAGAAAAATAATTGCCTTATATTTTTTCTTTCTCTTTCGCTTCTTTTCTTTGTTCTTTTGTTCTTTTGTCATCGCTGAACAAAAATCCGTTTTATTGTTCTCTCTTCCGTAAGTTCTTATGTTTTTGCTGTGCATTTTGTGGTGGATTTATCAATCAGGAAGGATGGTTGATCAGTTCTTTAACTGTTCTCGCTAAGTGTTGAAACACAGCAGAAATGTATTGCTTTAAACTGATTTTAAGGGAAATGGTATTGCAAAAAGCACCATGAGATAACGAAGTGACGAAGATGTAGGAAAGAAATAGGCAGATGGAATTAAGGCTAAATGCACTTCTCTCGTTCAAACTCTGAAATATAACAACTGCAATAGAACCGATACCAGCACCACCAGTCTTACCTTTGATAGCCACAGGAAGAACGGTAACTATGTAACCAGCAATGATATTTACACATCTTCAATACCGTCAGAACAGCTGGAAAATAAAGACGGTACTATTATACCCTAATCGTAGTACCATTAGGGACAGTGAAGGATAACATTGCGAAATGGATATTCCACTGTCGAAGCGAAGTCTCCTTATTGACCCATTACGTCTCTTCGTCACACGAATAGAAAATGAAAAAGCAGAAGAGTTGACAAATTCTAATAAGTTGAAGTATGAAATCATTAGGGTATGGAAAATAAAGACGGTACTATTATGTCCCCAATCGTAGTACCATTAGGGACAGTGAAGGATAACATTGCGAAATGGAGAGGATAAATCGTATTTTATTGAGGTAACGCTATTGCGAAATGCTTACAAAATGGGAGCAACTAAAATATTACAAAGAGCACTCTATCACTAGATTGATTAAAGGGCATGGGAAAGATAAGTTGGAGGTAGCATGGCCCCTATTTCTACAAGTTATAGCCCACTGTCGCAGCAGAAAAGTGCTCATGTTATCAAAAACCATACTGAGCTCATAGCTATAATAACAATTATAATGTTATCGATTCACGGTTTCCGAAACCATTTTTATATGACAGAGATAATAAAAACATTTGTTCCAATATAAAACTCTACAACAAATCATTCGCAGATGTGAGCGGCAAAAATAATATAATACAATCTCCGCTTCTGTAAGTCTGTTAGAGTCAGAGACAGTGTGACAGGCATGAGCGCACTACGTCAGGCCGTTATGTGAGACAAAAAGAAAAGAGGTAAAGAAACAAAATAAAATGGTTCAGACTCTATTTAGTTCAGCCGTTATTTAGTTCAGGCTCTTTTTAGTTCTCAATGAAAGAAAGTGTACTACATGAGATAGAATGTACTAATTGTAGGGAAATTCAGTATCAGCCGTTTCTGACACCAAAAATGGGTCAAACATCAGTTTAAGGTTCAGAATTTTGCTTCTAGTTGAGCTTGAGAGGCGAGAAAAGGATGAGTGCGATGTCAGGATGTTATGGAAGATAAACCTAAGAACATATTTGCTGTTTATTTCAGTCATTTCACCTGCTTTCGGTCAGTCAGCAAATCATTCAAGTCTGTATTTTTCAAATTTGGCCATCTCCACAAACTCTTGGCAAAGTTAACATAGAAAGAGAGAAAGAGAGAGAATATAAATATCACAACACACTCGTCTTTTTATTCTTTTTCCTTGTTTCAGTCATCTTACTGCGGCCATGCTGAAGCACCGGCATTTTAGTCGAGCAAATCGATCCCAGAACTAATTTTTCCTAAGCCTAGTACTTATTCTATCGGACTCTTTTGCCGAACCGATAAGTTACGGAGACGTAAACACACCAGCGTCGGTTATCAAGCAATGATGGGGGTGGGAACAAACGCAGACACACAAAAAAACGCGCGCACACACACACATATATATATATGTATATATATATATATATACGACGTGCTTCTTTCAGTTTCCGTCTACCAAATCCACTCACAAGACGCTGGTTGGCCCAAGGTGCCACGCAGTGGGACTGAACCCGGAACCGAGTGGTTGGTAAGCAAGCTACTCACCACACAGCCACTCGTGCGCCTATACACAATAATTCAAAATGATAGTTATAAAATGCACGTAGACAACATGTAATACAAATACATGCTAGGCTCTTGAGATGTATTTAGATATATCTATAAAGCAAACAACACCAATAATGATAGTATATTAAAGGCATCAGAACTGACATCTGTAGTAGTAGTAGTAGTAGTAGTAGTAGTAGTAGTAAATGTAGTGAAGGTGGTAGTAGTGTTTGTCGTGATGGCGGATGTGAAGTACGTAGGACGTAAAATTTGTTTTCAGAACAGAATTTAAATTACATGCTGATGAAATACATGAGGAAGAGCGAGGAACCAGTGCTTGTACAAAAACATAACGATGAGAAATTTAAAAAACAAAACCAACACTATCGAAAACGTGCAAAACCTCAATAAGTTAAGACAAATAAAATAATCCAGAATATCATTTAGTGTTAAATTACAGGTTATAATCATGAAGTGTTTATGTAAGCCTCATGAACACTATTTTCATATCATGTTCACTTCCTCCTCTCATACCCCAATTTTTTGTATCTTTCGATTCCCCTCTCATTCACGTTTATCTCCCCACCTCTGAAAATTTAAGCTTGTTTCATTGCTGTTTTCATTTCTCCTCAAAGATTTTTCGCCGAGATGATATGTGAGCATTAATAGATTTTTAATAGCTGTAGTAAAAAGGTTTAATACCCAAACCGAATATTATATAAAGCAGAATTTAGCTGCAGTTTCCTCATTACTTACAGCGGATGAAAAATGTAGGTGAACAACTGATAGATAGATAACGATATCTACAACGTATATACAAACGTTGAAAGTCGCCAATGAAATATTTGTATGTTAGAAACACACATACAATCTCAAGGATCGCAGAGAACGGGTGCAGATAGTTACATACGGTATTTCGATCTGAATTGATCTCCTTAGTGATGCACAACCCTGGACATTGTGAACGAAAGAAGCAAAAAAAAATGGAAGCATTTGTTCCACTATAGAAAACTAAGGCATTGACTGATGTGGGCAACAAAAATAATATAATTCAAACACGTAAATCAGACGATCTAACTTAATTGCATTATTATCCACAGAGGTAAGGTGGTGAGCTGGCTGAATTGTAAGCACGTCGGGCAAAATGCTTAGCGGCATTTCGTCCGCCTCTATGTTCCGAGTTCAAATTCCGCCCAGGTCGAGTGTGCCTTTCATCCTTTCGGGGTCGATAAAATAAGTACCAGTTGAGTGCTGGTGTCAATGTAATCGATTAATTCCTTTGCCCCAAAGGAAACAGAAAATGAACTTAGTAAGAATCTTTATTCAACACAACGATCCTTTTGGACGATCATGAGATAGTGTACACCTACTTGTGTTGTATCCATCAATGCATGGTGTGTCATGCCGCGTGTCTCCTTTAAATAAGATACCTCGCTACACATACTGAATTTTGCTCGGTATGTTGGGTTTGCCTGTACTAGCCAACATACGACAGGTGACCACAACATGCGAACCAAAATACACTATATATAGCAAGGTATCATATTTAAATGAGATGCGCGACGAGACACTGCCTGCACTGATGGATGCAACACAACTAAACGTACAATGTCCCACCCGTAAAGAACAAATGCACGAAGGTAAACTGTAAAGACCATTGCACGTAGAAAGTTCCCCTCCGTTGCATAAGTCTGAGCAAGTTGTTTATGGAAGACCAGTAGTGCCCATGCATACCAGGCTCCCATCTCCACGCCACCGATGGAAAAGGTTAAGACCGATACAGCTTGCCACTAGTGACGTCGCAACGTGAAATAAAGTGTCATGCTTAAGAACAACAACACGAAGCCCAGTCCGGGAATCGAACTCCTCTATGCATATGGTATCGCCAACATTGTTATGGCGATAATCTTTTACACTATAACCTTGTATTAACAATAAAACATATCATGAAGCTGGGTTAGGACAACGTAACAATCCAACAAACTCTCCACGAGCTATGCACGAACCGACAAACAATATTCCGACAAACTATCAAAACGACACCTTACGGTTTTTTTCGTTGCCCGTCCGCGACTTGAAATCTTTGCTAAAGATTTCTTCGTACCTTCTAAAGTACGCTGCAAACGTTATACCTTCCTCTGAGTCATAAGTGAATTCTGTTATAAAGTTCGATACGTCGTCTGGCGCAAATGAACGTATAGTGTTTCCGGTCTTCTTAAGACATAGCTCCATTAACTGTTCTTGTTTTTCTTGTTGCTGAAGTAGTTGTTTCTGCAACTCCTGTTGCTGTTCTTGCTTCTGTTTTTGCAACTGTAATATAAAAGCTAATAGGTCTTCAATCATTAACAACTTTGTATCACGAAAATTTGTTAACTGATCTGCGTGAGCTTCGAACGCTCGTCGCCAATATTGTTATGACGATACGTTTTTTACTCTATAGCCGTGTAGTAACAATAGAACATATAACGATGCTGAGTAAGAACAACGTCACAATCCAACACACTTTCCACGACCTTATACACGAACCACTAAACCATATTCCGACAAACTATCAATACGACTTCATGCGATAAACGCCTACCCTGTACGGTCTCCCACGCAGTCCGCTACCATTTATAGTCGTTTGGTCAAGTCTATTCTCGCAGGGGGATGTCATGACGTTCGCCACAACACACACACATATGTATGTATATATGCCTGTGTGTGTGTGTGTGTGCGTGTGTGTGTGTGTGTGCGCGCGCGCGCCCGTGTGATATACATGCATTCTGACACGCACGCACTTATATATTGTAACTCCTCCTAAATTCTGAATTAAAATGTCGTGATTGATGTGTAACTTGTATCCCTGTGTAATTTAGTTAAATGTCATGCTTTTGTTGCTTTCGATTTAATCGATTACAGGGTTGGGGAATCTACGTAGATTAAAGTAACAATAATGACTTTTACTCATATAAATCTGAAATTGCAGATTAATTCCCATAAAAGAAAGGAAGGGTAGGTCGTTCATTTACACTAATTTATAGTTGTAACAAACAGTTACGACTAGAAATATTTTCAGCGGTACATCATACATTACATATCTCACATGAAGTCTTTATTTGCAAACAATAAATCCCATTGATGTACACTTTGAATAATTGTTTTTAATTGAGACACAAGGCCAGTGATTTTGAGGGGAATGGTTACACGATATTATTGAACCCAGTACTTGATTTGTACATTATTTTATCGGCGCCGAAGGATGAATAACTCAGTTGACATTGTGGGATTTGAACTCAGAACGCAAAGCACTGAAATAGAGGAGGCTAGGCAAAGTTTTCGTCGCTCTAACGAAATCACTACCCTAACCACTTCTTAACTAATAATACAGAATTTGACAATGGCAAATTCCTCCAGCACTGCAGCTGAGATGACGTTGGAAATAATAATTATATTATAGAAACCATGTTGCGATCATTGTATGTTGTTTTAAATGACAGCTGTTTATTCATATTACTGCCTTCTTTATCTGAATATCCAACTAATGAATAAACCAGCGTGAGGATTGTTTCCTGCTAACTCCATCTGTTAAAAATAATAGTTAAATATCCTTTATATCAAATTCTAGCGTCTTAAGAAAAGTATAGACTCGAAAATGCAGTTCCGGAGAGAAAAGAGTGAGAATATCGTAACAAATATACCCTTGGTTATGGAACTAATCGATCAGAACTGATCGATCAGAGCTGATCAACGCCTAAGGAACAAGAACAAGAAGAACTATCATCTATTTAGCGTTTAAGAAACCAGATTTCAATAGTGGTCTTGCAAACCTCTAATGTTAGAAACTGATTAACTTTTAACAAATAATTGTACCATTTCCTGATGTATGATGTAATATTTAGTGTGCGACAGAGCAAACTTATAATAATATTCTGGAGATTGTTATCTTAATGTTATCATGTAACTGCGTGTCAATCAAAGTGTTCAACAACTTTAAGCTTAATCAGATTGAAACAAAACTACAACGCTAAAATAGAAGTAGAATGGTGCAAATGTTATCACGACACTTCCTTGAAGAAGTTCTCTGGGAATATTTGATACGACAGAGATAAAGAATCTTTCACATTGATTTCCCACTAAAGCCCCAACGTCGCCGGCCAATAAAGAGTTTAATTCAATTAAGAATGAACAGAAATGGCTTAAAAGGTAACAATACCGGTAGGCAGCCCCTGATCAATTAAATTATGAAAGGAAAACACGCAACACATCAACAGCTGCATGTAAATAGAATTGGTTTGAAAGACATTGACAATAAAGCATGGAAAAATCACTGGAATTCTATTACTATCTTTCATCTCCTATATAAAATTTTGAATTCTCTTTTTATTCCGGATCACGATCCACCTCTTCAATATTCTACTATTTACTTTCAAGGAGATAATATGGATATCTAAAACACATACAGACTATATGCAAATATAAACGATATGTATGTGTGACCTTCAAGATGCTACAAGCTTACACAGCGATGTCCGTACGTATTAACACAGGAAAGCATATGATTCTCACATGTCGAAAGCAGTTTATCATACTCTCACGCATTTAACCTCACACAGTTTCCTACAACACACAAACAAATGAATGTTAAGAACATTAAGAACATGACGAGGCATATGTATATATATATATATATATATATATATATATATATAT
>NC_068991.1:76080337-76085639 GCF_001194135.2 Octopus bimaculoides
ATATATATCCATACTGCTTGTGTGGAGTACGTGTCCATCAAAGTGGATGATTGCGTGAATTTCTGTATGTAATGGCTTTCGAAATTGCTGGACTGTATCAGTAACTTCAGCGGGAATTGATAACCATCGCTTAATTTCTTCTGTAGAATATAATTCCTTATTATACAATGGCAAATACTTCTCCTGCGGGAACCATTCTTCTTCTCTTCTTACTATCTATACAATCATGAACAAAACATTGCTTTTACTCTGGAGTATCTTTCATAGATACTCAAAGACTCTAGTCAGCTGCTATCTTCAAAGCGGAATATTTAAACAGGTAGTCTTTGGACTTTCATCGTCTATGAGAAACGGTTATTTCACTGGAGTATTATTCTCTTTCCCATATATATATATATATATATATATATATATATATATTCAATTAAAATTGAATATATATACAAAGCCAGCAACTGCAGGGGAGGAGTAAGACGATTACAGCGACCCGAGTCCTCAAATGGTGCTACTTTATCGACCCCGGGAGAATGAAAAGTCGAATTCGGCGGAATTTGAACTCAGCATATAAAGACGGGTGCAATGCCGCTTATAATTTTATCCGGCCTGCTAACGATTATACCAGCACGGCGCCTTAATGGTATAAATAATATTAAGAAAATAGTACGTGTATTATTATATTCTTGGTTTAACAGGTAAATTCCATTGTGTCCAGGAGAGTTTTATATTACTGAAAATTCGCATCATGTCACACAAAGTTTCCAATATTATTTCATTCGGACTACGCTTTTGATTTTCACTGTAATCCTTCCTACTGTTCTATCATGCTTTAATTACACCTATTTTCTCTCCTAAATCCGTCCTCTATTACCCATTTTCGTCACTCATTTTCTTTTTCCTTATACTATACTATGTCGTCTCTGTTCTCAAATTTCTGGTAATGAAATCTTCAAGATATCCCTTCTACAATTCTATCTCACATCTATTTGGTTTCATCTTTCTGTATAATGATATATTTTACATTTCTTTGTAGTATTTATCTCTTTTTCTGTGGTTCTTGCGTACCTCTCCATCATATATTCATCTTTTGCATTCGTTCCTTTCTTAATTTCGGCAATATATATTTTATAATATTGAAGATAATCATTCAAACATTAACTGACATATAATGTTTGCAGAGGGAACAAATGATGAGTTAGATATTCCAGAATCCGATGGTCACATTTCTATCAGCGGAATCTATGAGATAACCAATTTGAAATATAAATACACTACGTTAATACAAAGGTACGTAACACCGAATCTCTATTTCTGTTACATCATAATCTGTCCATAAATACCATATATTACGTAATACTGTACATTACGTAATGCTGTATATTACGTAGATATTACGTACGCTTCGAATGTAAAATGCAATCTAGTAAGATGAATACTGTGTCATCTTGAGTACTGACTACTTCTGCCGTAGCTTTCTACAACTACAGTTGGTTGGTTTAGTTGCTTTCAGTATGCGCACATCACCAGAAATTTAAATGGGAGAAAATAGCAAACTTTGTAAATCTCGGGATTTACCTATTGTTTAATTTTGTCGTCCCGGGAAGGATAAAAGATAATTTGAGTTCAGCAGGCAATCCAGATAATTACTGGAAAGCATATTGTCCCTGGCTCAAATTTTACTGATCTCTAACCCTTCAATATTGATAATAATCATTTGTAATTTACGTAGGAGGCGAAGAATTTTGAGCGGTGACTGTATAATTCATTGGTACTTTATTTTGAATCTATATCTTCAGGAGGAGTTACATCAATCCTTTCGATATTAATAATAATAATAATAATAATAATAATAATAATAATAATAATAATAATAATAATAATAATAATTGAATGATGGATGGACATAGGCATTCTTTGCGATCATAGTATCGTAGTAGTAGTAGTAGTAGTAGTAGTAGTAGTAGTAGTAGTAGTAGTAGTAGTAGTAGTAGTAGTAGTATCGATCGTGGAGGACAGACAAATTTTAAAATAAATTGCATTCAAATTTCCTAATATTTTGCAAATTTCCAATTTTAATTGATTGCTAACACTACATTATTTGAAAAGAATTTAGTTTTCATACATATTCATTTATGGTATCCGAGATCGCAATAATTCCTTGATGCGATACTCGTTTACGTGGATCAATTTATTCCTGATACATTACACTAATAAGTTACCATGTTTGTATGAAAATCACGATGTATAATTTTTATCAAATGAAAGATTTGCATGGATTTAAACAAATAAATCACATTGTTATATACATTCTGAGATGTTAATGCAAAGATTAAACAAGAAAAAGAAATAATCCAGGAAGTGAATATTGTATAAATATTATTTTTATTGTATTTGTAAGAAACTTTTAAAGAGAAAAAGTTTAATGCTAACACGTTTAAAGTGTTCTGGCATTAAAAGACTATAATTAATAAAACTTATATAATTATCACTCATAAACTACTTTATATACCAAACTTGTTAACCAAATATGAGTATATTTTCTAATAAAAGTGACAGTTTTATGGATAGATTTTCAAAACGATTAAATGTTCCACGCGAAAGATATTGTTTGCTTTTTTGTAACTTTTAAATATTATTTCTTTAATACTCCAATGTGTTATAGATTATCAATAAATTCTTCATATGAACAATATTTTAGGTTTCTCATTATCTAAATAGGATATAAAAATATTTATTGAATAATATATAATATTTTATTTCTTTACATTTAATGCACATATGACAAACTCACTCAAAGCGATGCATTGTTAGGCAAACTAAAAATGAATCCAGTGATGTTGCTTTACAAACAAAACATACATCTGACGGTGATCTTTCGGTTACACTTGTATAAAGCGCTTTCTTTATCATATCAAATTAATCAGAACTGCTTCTCTTTAATCTAATAAAATATATAGAATACTAGTTATCTTTTGAATTCAGAGTAGATGAGTGAAACTGACTTTCGTGTGCATGCTGTTGTTAGTGTTACCGCTAGATCCTGGTGAAACTTATCCCGGCTTATCTGTAATCAAAGGCATTCAGCTAAGAACACTTTGTTTAAAACTGTATTTATTTCCCTATTGAAGGCTAGCATGAAGAGGATTTCGCTGCCATTTCCACAGGTAGAGCGACTTAGTAGATAGTCAGACCTTGTGATGTCAACTTGCAAAAGGCCTACAGTGATTTTATAATAGAAACTTCTTTTAAAGTGTTATAAACTAAAACCTTCCATCACTATTTTCTGTTGATTTATGTTCTAAATACTAGCTTGATAATGACCAAGTATCTTAATAATTTCTTCATTATTTTCAAAATTCATTGAAATAAAGGCATTCTATCTCAACAGGAATATGATAATAAAACTGCCAAACACGTAATCTAAACGTCTAAACAGGTGAGTAGTGTTTGAGCAAGTCGGTGAAATGATGCATACCTGTTGCTACGCTGCAGTCAAACACAATGCATTATTGGCTTCGTCTATTAAACAGTAAAGAGATTCCATCATTAGATGACATCCTTGTCGTAAACAGCAATGTAGTTTATATTTCACGAGAGCTATTTGACGTACAAAGCCAACTTCCCATTTGATGAAGCTGAACGGTCCCTTTACTCAGTTGTATTGACCAATCGAGCAATGATGGATGGCTCGGTAGAGGAAAGGTCATGAAATTAATTCTATTTACCATGTGTATTTGTATCTGACAAGACAATGCTACATCAAATATTAGGTTTCCCTTGTGCAGCTGATACTAAATCATTATAGAGCTAACGCTTCGAGCCACTTCTGTTATTTAGAATGAATTTCTCGTCAGTTATTTGGTTGTATTAGAATCTATAGGAATTGCGAGTCGTTAATAATTATATCAAATTTATTGTCGTTGTTCTTTGAGTGTTTCATGGATGGAAGCATTAATATTTTTCTTTGATTTTTAATTCAGATTATTAAAATGCTTTCAGAGTCTTGTTCCAGACATATCATTGCCTATTAGCACATGAGCAGTTTATATTAGAATTTTTGCATTTTACACATAATAAAACACGAATATTTGCTCCCAAATTAATTGTCAAGTTGTGTGAATATTACCAGCTGCATATTATCAAGCCTGTGGTGTACAATACTGCATTTAATAGTTGTACATTGACACAAAAGTTATAGTTTTACTTTCACTATTCAATTATCCTTACATTTTATCTTTTATTTATTAAATATTATTCAGTTGAAAACGTATGGAACATTTGATTCCAAATAAAATGAGTGAGAATTGTCCGACAATTATCCATGAATGGCATTTGATCAGTTCGGAATAGAAATTGTTTAACGTTCTACAACTTTTATTTGTAAAAGAGCATTCAGTGAATTTCAAAGTTAGCTCTGAATAAAGTCAGCTTTGTTTTCTCGATATTTTCATTTGTTAATATCCAATTTTCTTCAGTTCTTTTCTCTATTCAGAGAATCGATACAGTAAGCATTGAAATTGTTCAGAAAAAAAATGATTATTATCTAGTTCTAGCTAGATAGACATATGGGCTGCTGGTAAATTTACATGCTGTCAAATTACGAACTCAATGTGAATTACAGTAATTTCATACTGAGGAATTATAAGCCAAAAATGGCAGACTGTGTGAGTGAGATGCATCTAGTGTAAATATTGAGAAGATAATATTAAATTATTTTCTTCTATTATTACGATAACCAAATTAGAAATATTTACATTGAAGTTCATTTTTCAATACATGATTGATGAAATAATGTCTAAAGATATTCATTTTTCTTACTTTACCGTTGTATATTAGTTTTATTGTGAACTACTTTCCATAGTTTCTCATATATTAAAAATGACAACTTTACAGTTATCAATCACCATTCCACTGACTTTGTAGGCTTGTTATACTTATCTCAAAAACTGTTGCACACTTATCTGTTATATTCGAGCGATCAAACTGCCAGTTGGATATTTTATAATACATAGTTTACAATGAAACGTATCTATTTCATATTTCTATATTTATTACCTCATTTTGTTTATTCATCAGTTACATTCTCCAGTGTTGCTACGATTTTCACTGTTCAATTTCTCATTCCACGGAGCATCATTTGTTGAAAATGAGTTAAAATAACTCGCATAATGATACAATTGCTGCAGTAGTATGACGCAAAAGCTATTTGGTTATTCATTTGAGCATAACCAGTATTTTAATGAAATATCTTTGTTTTATTGATCGGAGTATTGCATTTTTAGCGGGCCATTATAACGGACGAAAC
>NC_068991.1:76085649-76087623 GCF_001194135.2 Octopus bimaculoides
ATATATATATTTAGTCGTAAAACCTTCTGGGTTCTATGATAAACGAATCAATGTAGAGTGTTTACTGGCGATGATACTATTAAACCTTCGTATATATTTTAACTGAATACAATCTAGATGTTGACAATGTAACGTACGCCATGACACGTTTTGCTTTACGCTAATCCAATATTGTAAACTTTACTGATTAAATAACAGTTAATACAAGGAATAAATTATGAACATAGCATTGACTTTTTTACGCTTCTTACTTTCTCTATCGAAAGAATTTTTTAGAGATATGGTTCAAACTATATGTAGGTTCGATTAGAAAAAGATATTGATTTGAATCTAATTCCATCGTGGTGTACAAACTTTTTTAAGCAAGGCGGAAACCGTTTGGGACCGTTCATGTTTTGCATTATATGGTCTTAAATATTCAGGGCTATGATTTTAACGAAGGTGCGATATCTATTTAATCTGCTGCCAACTGTCAAAAAATGTTGACATACATGACCTCCTGTCCGGTTTAACACAACCGCTTTAACCTTCGAGGCTTTGAAACTGTTCCACATATCTCTTTAAGCATTCAGTTCATTCTGTTATATTGATGACATTCCTAAACTTTTCTAAATGTGACAGGGGACCTCAAAAATTAATAAAACTCATAGGTTCTGCACTTTTTTCAAATATTACCCCTTAAAAAAAATTAGTGTAAGAATTTATTTATAAATATTTCAAGTCGTACAAAATCATCCGCAGACACTGTAAAAGTAACTGGTACATTTATGATAGTCAGATCAATGTGTTTAACAGAAATTGTTTTGAATTTCTACTGAATACAACTCATAGAATGTAAAAGTTGATTTCCGAATTTATTTAGTTTTGTCTTAAGGTTCTGATAGTAATTCTGGAAAAATGGGCTAGTATATCTTTATAATTGTAAATACATTAATCCCTCCACTATCGCGATAGGTGAAAATCCACGACTTAGAAACAGTACTGTATTTTTTTTATTTTTATAATTTGTATATATTCATTTTATTATGAATGGAAAACAACATCACGGAGGAATCGATGTAAGCTTAAATGATAAACTGCGATAGGCGAACCGGTTATGGTGAGGGATTAATGTACTCAAAATAGAGGAGTACAATGGCGTGTAGACTTTAATTTTCTTGAAGGAAGCTTTTAGACACGATTATGTTGATGTATCCTTTTGATCTTATTATTATTACGATTGATATGAATAATACTTCTGCGATATTTTATCAAGAAAATAAATGGAATATTATTCTTAGAAGATGAGATGCATGCGAGTAGAGCAGCTACAAAGAAATGGACAGCTATACACAGAAATATTAGATACACATATATTTACTTAGCCAGATATATACGCGCACGCATATTTTTATGTGCATATATACAGATTTACCGTTAGTAAATATGTATGTATGTATGTATGCAAATATATATTTCCGTTTTCATTCTATATTACATAAATACACTGCTGTAACTTGATCCGGTATGGGCTGACATGCTCTTTGACAGATCACTACTAGGTTTTCCTATCAATTTAGTTCATTTTCTCAATTTTAGACTCCAAGTACAGTAACGTGAATTTAAGACGGTGGGCAACAGTGCATCAACTGTAAACTATTTACAGTTCATGCAGCGTTTGCATATAGAAGGCAATGTTTTCTGTGTGTTATATGCTTATATGTGTATCCACTCACGCACACCCCACGCGCACGCACACGCACGCGCGCACACACACACACACACACACATATATATATATACATATATATACATACATATAGTTATATTTTATATACAGCACCTCGAGCATACAGCCTTCTTGGTTTGGTTGAACGAGAGAGAGAGACAGAGAGAAAGACAGGCAGAAGAGGCAGCGAGAGGGAAAGAGAGACAGAGAGAAAGACAGGCAGAAGAGGCAGCGAGAGGGAAAGAGAGACAGAGAGAAAGACAGGC
>NC_068991.1:76091907-76098911 GCF_001194135.2 Octopus bimaculoides
GTGAAAGAGTAAAGCAGAGTTCGCCACCACCCTCTGCCGGAGCCTCGTGGAACTGTGGGTGTTTTCACTTAAACATTTCAGAACGCCCGGTCTGGGAATCGAAACCGCGAACCCACGACCGCGAGTCCGCTACCCTAACCACTGGGCCATTGCGCTTCCACTATACTGGAATACCAAAGGAGAACTTGAAACTGTTACTCTGTCTTTTACGTAACCGAGTAATTAATACGGAGAGGAAAACTTATGAAATAAGGCAATGGTTATAAATTGATGTAGAGAAATAACTATAAACGCAGTTTAGTAAATCAAGTTTTAAGAAAAACTCCAGGCAAAATACATTGTTAGAATTTAAGGAAAATCAGACAAAGTGGGAAAGAATAAAGCAGAATACAATATCTACATATAAGCGTTGGAATGAGTGCTGACGAAAGAAGTTTACTTCCCAACCACATGGCATCTTGAGCAAGTGTTTTTACAATAACTCTGGGCGGAGACTTAGCCAATCTGTTTCTCCATTCGTTCTGCTCCTTCCACCCCCTCTCTCTTTGTATGCCATTCTTTCTCTCCCTCTATATATACTTCCTCTACTCCACCGCTTGACCGGTATCTAGTGAAGGCAGTGTTGTTATTTTTCGCCCTGCATTTGATCAGACTGGTCATGCTAGTCTGGGCTTCTGCTACGTCCATTAGTTGAGGGATTGAAACGGGTTCAAGATAGTATATGTAAAAGTATTAAAAGGAAAAATCAGAAAAAAGTGAAATTAGAATAGTGAAGAGGTGAAATTAGAATAGTGAAGACATTAGAATGGTGAAGACATTAGAATGGTGAAGACATTAGAATGGTGAAGTGACTTCATGTAATGAAAAGAAATGAGAAATGATAAACGACATGATAGATCTACAAATACATAATTAAAAACGGAGAAAGGTGATAGAGGTTTAGCAAACTTTGTTATACGATTTTATTAAATATTGATATATGACTTCAATTATATAACACAAATAGAGTTATACGAATAGGTAGGAGAGAAGATTAGACCGGTGAGAATAGAAAGCTTATGATATATAGACAAATTAGATTCAGATGTAGTGTAGAGGGCGAGGATAAGACATTGTGTAGTAGAAAGATAACAGACACAAAAAAAGACTCTGGCTCAAATTTACAGATGAAATACTATTCAAAACGTTTGCGAACATGAAACGTTCCAAAATTGGAACACAGTGAGAATGCACGTATAGTCTTAAATAATCAATAATAAATATATTTAAGTAAGAAAACTAAGGATGTTTTACCCAGAGTGAAATGGTGTGTAAACTTCTTTAACGTAGGAACATATTGACAGTTTCTATGTCAAGAGAAAAGCCGAGAAAGATACTGCAGAATGCCTTTAAGTGTGGTATGATGTCACGGAGGTAGCTTCTGATAAACAATGGCAGTAAAATAAGTACTTTGATCTAAAGCTCATATGTAACGCGAATTTCTTGCGGGCTGTTGATGAAATATTCAAGTGTTACTTGTTTGCGGATGAACTCTCATGCGACGCTAGATTGCTAGACTGTATACCTAAGTAAAAGAGACAGAAAGGGATAACTTCTACATTTTATGTGTTATGTATATGTATTTCTCGAAAACTTCATTATAATCTCATTAAAATGAAATGTAGCCCCTCATCGAGACATCTTATCTCCAAGGTTACGCTTTAGTAGACCAAGAGCAGGAGAGAGACAGAGAGAGACAGAGAGAGAGCTATGAAATAATAAATAAAAACGCGTCTAAACCCCGTTATGTGACACAAAGTGTCGAATATGAAACATTCCGCTGGAAATATTAAGTTTATGGTCAATAGTTGCCAAACAATTATCACAAAGACATGGTCTTATTTTTAACCATGCAATTACAATATAATTTTCCCTCTATTAAAAGCTTGGAAGCCTAAAAACAATATGCACTTTTTTTTTTATAAAGCGAAGGAATTAAGGATCATGTTTAACAATATTGAAACTAAATAAATATGAATGTATTATTCAGTCAGAAATTCTGGGATGCAAATTTCACTTTTAGTTTTAAAAATTTCTGCACAGAAATCTTGTTGTAAAAAATACTTCTGATAAATTCACGTAAGAAAGTCAATGTTTACTGATAATAATTATTAATTACTAAATTATTATTTGAAACTAAACTTTTGTGCAGACATTAATTTCCTGTGTACTTTTAATTTCGTTTGTGCTCTTTTCAAGAATCGTTTGACACACTGCTAAAAAAATATGAGGTACGTTTCTCTGGATAACGCTTAAATATTTAAGCATTTATAATTACAGGTAAGTAAACGTTTCATTAAATAACTGCTAACGAGATAACAATTTCTCAAACTATTAAAGCGTCTTTGGAGGCGACCATTTGATTAGTATTTATATCACATTTCGATAGAAATTTCCTGATTTTACAAACAAGATTCGTACTCGGAACCTTTATTTAAAAGGAACTCCTAACATTATACACCTGGTCTCTGACTGAGCGATGACATTATATATTTACGTTAATTATATTTATTTTTCACGATAAACAAGCACTTTCTTTTAATGTATGCACTAGACTTACTAACACTTTTTATAACACATTTTTCAAATACTTAGAATATATCTTTCGTAGGCTAGGTTATAGAAACTCACTTTGTCACTCCTGATTAATATATTTTTTCTCTCAAGCTTAAGCATTCATCTGACGTGAAAAATTATATACACTCTGTAGAAGAAGCTCAGAACATGCTTATAATTTGCTAATGATCAGCATTGGCGTGGTAGATTTTATAAAATTGTTTAAACAGACGAGATACTAGCAGATGTGAGAACCAGATCAAAATTAAAATAGAACAAAAGATGTTGCTGAATTTTGGAAAATATTAATGAGGAGAAAGATATTTTAGTCAGGAATAATTGAATATATATTGTGCCAGAAAGGAAATCAATGGCTCCTACGGGAAAAAAATGCCTAAAGATTCCATAGAGTTCTTCAAAAAAATTACTAGAATAAGTTAGTAATCTCAATGGTGACATCAGCTTAATACGGTAGATTCTTCGGGTATATAATTTCAAGTATCTCGCAAATGTGACATTATTGGTTTATATAAGTATGGTATTGGAATAAAGCTACTGTATATCCAATAAAATGATTTCTGGTGATGTTCTGAGTTTAAACTCTTGTATAGATTATAATATTATTTTTAAATGCTCACCTCTAAAGATAAAACTAAAATAGTCTAAACATTTATGCTTTTGTCTATACCCCTTAATTATTTACACTCTTATATACCTATTAATTATAAGTCTATCCACTTTTTTATGGTTATACGTAATATATCTACGTATATGATATAGCTGGCGAGTAAAGCATCGGTCATTCACTTATATCGATCCTAATGTTATGTGTAATATTCGTTTTAAAGATATTTTAAAAAAACTTTCGTTATACAACGGAGCTTAAATCGCGGAAGTATTCCACACCGATTTCAATCACATACACAAACATAAAGGTACACACATGCACATACACACGCAGAAACATACACGAACGCACACTCACACACAGACAAACATATACACACGGACTCAGACAAACATACATACACACACAGAACTATTAAGTCAACAAGTGGAAATATTGGAAGACTTGCTGAAGGGTCTACGCAATAGTATGAAATCGAGGAGGAAGGCTCTGCAAAGCCGCCAGTTTTAGTTCACACCAATGATTGTTAAAATTAATCTATTCATATATTTCAAACTTTGAGATGATATTTGTATATTTGTTACCCTTTTGATATTGATGGTGAGTATTAAGTCATCTACTAACTAAACTACCAAATGTTAGTCGCGACAGAGGGAAAATTAAACATACATTGCTTTAATGTCATTTTCAGGCTAAATTATGGAGATTACATGAGCGGAAGTTAGAAATTACATTTATGATGTATTTGTCATGCATCCAATCGGTTTCTGCCTAACTGGTTTTATTTACAAGGCTTTTGTTTACTCTAGATTGTGGTAAATATTTTATGCAACGCTGTAGTATTGAACGCGATAGTTACCGATTGTAGAAAGAATTCTTAACTACTGTGTTACGCCTTCAGCTATACTTCGACAATTAAAGAGTTACTATCTCTAAAGACTCACATAAAAATTAATAGTCTTTAATGCAATGCAATTATTTTTTACCTCTTTGTCTATTCTGAAATATATCATACACATAAAAGTCACTAATCACCAAAAAAAAAAAAAAAAGAGTTTTTCTTTGTTTAATATACAAATATAAATAAAAAGTGCCAAAAATAATACCAAAAATACAAAATAAAAAATTATTGTTTTCTTGTATAATGTATTTTACATATTTACCAGACATTTATCAGCTCTTATCACAAGAATAAAATATTGTATAAATGCATCAAAATAGTTTAATCTCGGAATAGTGATAATCATTGTAGATTAGACTGGAGCTTAAATAATTAAACTGCGTTCTTAAATTTCCAATCAGCCGCACGATTTTATTGTGAATATTTATGTATAATCTAGCTGCACATTTGTTCAACGTCCAGGAAGTCATATTTATACTCAGAGTTATAGAGATCGGTAGTTAATCTGTATATAAGCGGGTAGGGTCCGGTAGCTGAGTAGTTTGTGATTTGATCACACTTAGGGGCAACTTCAAAAAAGGTACGTATATTGTTGTATTGATTTGAACAAAGAGATGCGTTTAACATTTGGTAGACATAACATGTATGAAATAACCGTCTAACAACCGCTCCTATTCTACAATAGTAAGATCAAACCTATATCAGTTTTCACAACATTACCAGGTTTTTCAGAAACTTCAGTAAAGTTCATTCCGTTGTAAACATTCCAATCACTTGTCTAATAGACCGTTTACTTTTACTTTCGTCGCGCCGGAGAGTATATCAGTATAACAATGATCCATGTATGTTATTAATTACGGCAGAGCCTCCGTTTCTGCAAATGCTGAAGTCACATGGGTTGACTTCACCATTTCTTCCTCTGAGAAAAAAACATCGAAAATAGGTTTAATGAATTCACACGGCTGCAAGTCAACTGGTTGCAAATATATGGGTGAATCTCCGGGTCATATTATTTTACGTGTAAATTAAAATAGAAATCCCAAACCTTGAAACCAAAGTTGAATCAACTGATACTGTTGTCTCCTTTTCGTCACTAAATCTAGAACAGCCATCAAAATGTTGGAGTAATTGACCTTCGTAAATATCACAAGAGAATACAATACTTATAAATTTTCGCTGATAATATCAACGTTAACATTGATTCTTGATTTGTATATATACACACGCATGAAAACCCATACATATTTACGCACACAGATACGCAAATACACGCACATATACACACACACAGAGATTCGCTAAAAGAAACTGGATAAACAGAAATGAATACATGAGTATTTATATTTTAATCAAAGTTTGATAGGTCGTACGTAGATGACTTTCAACCCTGAGTTACTTTTGTAACTTATTTTCGAATAATAACAATAATAATAATAATAATAATAATAATCGTGATAATAATAATCTGCATTTACACCCATATGGTGTAAATGCAGATTAAATGATGGTATAAGCTTGTACCAAGTAAAGTAATGCAGGAAGATGGAAAAGTAAAGACACTCTGGGACTATGATTTTCAGACGGATCGTGGAGTCGAACGTCGTCAGACGCATACTGTCATATTGAATGAATAAGAGAGACAAATACAGTCAGATTATTGATGTAGCCAAACCAAATGACATGAATGTTGTGAGTAAGAGAGTTTGAAAAAATCACCAAATACTCCGAATTGAAAATGGAGATGGCAAGACTGTTTGGTGGCTCAATCCTGCTGAAAATTCAAGACTTATAGCAACTGAAATCCCATGCAAGATTATTGTCTTGCAAAAAGCAGCCTTATTGGGCACAGCGCACATCTTAAGGAAAGTATTATCTGCCGAAGGTCCTTGTTGTGACTTGACAGATGACTAAAGACTCCGGTGCATTTTTACCTGGGTGTTTTATTCATTATCCTTAAACAACCCTTATTCAGAAACATTTTGAGCAGGATGGGTTACTCGACCTGACGAAATTTCTAACTGGGCCCCACCTGCAAGGTCATGCGCTGTTTATCTTGATATGAGATCACCATGTCACACACATGTGGCTGTGATGCATGTGTCTGGTGTACCCTTATCAGACGGGTAGTTATCTTGCGTATACTGGCCTTCATATATTTTACCCCAGTGTCACTTTGATGACATGCAGTGCTCTCTCATTCATCAACAACAACACCACCACCACCAACAACAACAACAACAACAACAACAACAATAATAATAATAATAATAATAATAATAAATTATGAATATATGCATATATATGCAGATATATGCATATATTTGTTTAGTGTGCGTATATGCGTATGCATATATATGTGTATGTATATACACAAGCGTAGGTATGTCTATGTGTTTGTGTATGTGTGAGAGTGTGTGAGCGTGAGAATGTGTGAGCGTGAGCGTGAGCGTGAGCATGTGTGTGTGTGTGTGTGTGTGTGTGTGTGTGTGCGTGTGTGCATATGTGTACATGCGTGTGTGTGTTAATAAATATCACCATATTGGAACGTTGCCATATATTTTGATATTTACAAATAGGAAAAAGAAAAAAACGAAACAGCATGTAAGCGAACTTTAATGAAAAAGTAATAAACGGTGAGTCTATGCTGACCGCTCTCAGTTTTCCGCTCACCAAGGGAAATATGCTTGCTTTAATAACGGTCAGGATGTGTGCTAGCAGTGATACAAAAAGTTTTGTTTTCTACATAAACAAGCTCGGAAGTTTACCTTTTATTGTATAGTTATTTACGTCAAGGCTGTGTAGGGCATATATATATATATATATATGTATCACTCTCTCTCTCTCCCTAAATATATATATATAAATGTATGTGTGTATATA
>NC_068991.1:76099173-76101482 GCF_001194135.2 Octopus bimaculoides
ATGTATGTATGTATGTATGTATGTATGTATGTATGTATGCATGCATGCATGCATATATGTATGTATGTATGTATGTACGTATGTATGCATGTATATATGTGTCTGTGTTATTCTCTGTTTGTATGTGCTTTTACACACCGTAATATGTCAAAGTATCGTTTTGAATGCCATATTCACTATCGGATGCCCCGATCTACTTCGTTTGCCTCTCATAGCGACTGGGTAACATTTCGCCGTTCTCTTGAACTGAACAAATACCAGAAAATATGTTGTCCAGTCTATATACGACGGACTATATACTGGACATGAGGGTGGAAACTTATCCATATAGCAATGGAAGGATTAAATAGACGAAACGAGTATATCATCCCGTAGTACACCCTAATTTTAAAATATATACACCCTTGAATTTGAGATGGATACTTACATTATATTCATAAAATTATTTCTTACCTTTTAAATTACATCAATCACTAACTCATACTATTTCTCTAATTAAATTTTTTTTATTCTTCCGAAACATTTTCATAACTCTTTTTCCCAACATCTTTCACATATGCTAGTTTATCGATTCCTTGATTTATTTATTTATTCCACTAAATATTAACAGGCTATAGTAGGTTTCTGATATCGGATTAGTAATTATTATTTCGTAATATAATTTTCAGTTGAATTTTCTATTTATATGTAGAAACTTATATAAATTATTCACCGATAATTTGCTATTTGCTTTTCGGTGATTTTATTAAAACTTCGCTTGAGTACGATGTTCTTCTAAGCTATTTTACGTATTATCTATTGATCGTTCGTTTCACAATATTCCCCATGAAATACAATTTCCTTCTTTATTTCTTTCAATTTGTTTCTGTAATAATTTTGCCTGAATTTTATTAAATCATAATTCTTTAAGCCTTTATCCTTAAATTGCCTTATTTTGTTTTATATTGGCAATAATCCATTATCGATATACTTCAGAGAAACGAGCTGCCTCTGGCACGAATCTCTTCAATGTCTAGGTACTTTAAATATAGTTGCTATTTTGTAGAACCTAAATATATACATATAAAATATATATATAACGTATATATAGCATTATATATATATATATATATACATGCATACATACATACATACATATACATATAGACATGCATGTATCTATGTATGTGCGTAATATACTCATGTATGTATAAAAATATATATATGAATATATGTGTTTGTGCGTGTATGGTATCTCTTAATATATTTATTAGTCGACTGAGAATTTTCATTTACTCTATGTATTTCTGTGTTTATTATTACATCTTATCAATATTTGTGTAAATTTCATTCGCTGATTCATTTGTTCCCCTTCCACATATTTTATTTTATGAAATCTTTTACATATAAGTGAAACGTTATATTCTATCTAGGCTCAAAAACTAAATTAATGTTTTTGTTTTGAATATTTTTTTTATTATCATTATGAAACGTTTTTGGTTTTTCTAATGTTTATTGTTTTATGATATATATTTTATCTATCCGATTGTTTACGTATGCAAATATAGTTTGTTTTGCTCTAGACATTTATTATTATTATCAATATATGTTTGACTTTTGCTTTGTGTGTGTATAAGTTGTCTCCAAGTCTCACTCAGAGACATCAAGAGACACCGAGTTAGAAGTTCATGTTGGTGTTATGCCTAGGGTGTCAAATATTTAGTTTTGTTCTAGAGAAGGTTTAAGAAAACATAAGAAAATTGAGTTTGTTTTAAAATTTGAGTTTACATCGACAGTATTTTACGTAGAATATGGGCAGTTCCCATGAGCACTATCTTTTGAATTTCTGCCATTTTGGGGTTTCCTGCTATCTGAGATGGGTAGCAATCAGCCTCGTTTGCTATCATTCCTAGGGCACTTATGACAAAAGATATTGTTTTAGTCTTCAGTCTTCCACAATATTGCGAATTTCTATTTCAAGATCTTTATATTTGCTCAGTTTTTGGTAGGTCTTGACAGATACGTTTATATCAATTGGGACAGTCATATCAATGAGGAGGCATGATTTTTGTCTGAAGTCTTTCAGTATGATGTCTGGCCTATTTGCGTCTATCTTTCTGTCAGTTTGAATGGTGAAGTTCCAGAGGAGTGCAATGTGATCATTTTCAAGTACTGGGGGTGGTTTGTGTTCCCACCAGTTTTTATTATGGGGCAGGTCCAGGTTTTTGCATATTACCCAGTGAATATATTGCGCAGCTCTATCATGCCTGTTGAGATACTCTGCAGGTGCAAGAAGATTGCACAAGGAGACAACATGATCGATGGTCTCA
>NC_068991.1:76101764-76109469 GCF_001194135.2 Octopus bimaculoides
TTATTTTATTATTATTATTATTATTATTATTATTATTATTATTATTATTATTATTATTATTATTATTATTATTATTATTATTATTATTATTATTATTGCCATCACAATCGTCATCCTTATCATCAACATCGTCGTCGTCATCTTCAGCGTTTTCTGAATACACTTATTAATTTTCCTTCATGTTTTGCCTTCACATGGTTGTCATACACATTTCCAAATTCCGAGTTCTCCTAAAAGTATGATGTGATTCCCTCCCTTTTGAAAACTCTCTATCCATGTTACTGTCGACTAATTAATTTTCATTCTTCAGAGATTTGGTCACCAAATAATTATATAATGTTAAACAACATCAACTGGAACACCACGGTTTCTTTATTTCTTTAATTAGTCTGTATATTTTCGTCATTGTGTTTAAGCAAATATATATATACATATATATGCTTTTTCTTTTATATGTTTCAGTCATTATACTTCGGCCACGCTGGGGCACCATTTTGAAGAATTTTAGTTGAACGACCCTAGTATATATTTCTTTTAAGCTTGGTACTTATTCTGTCGGTCGGTACTTTTGCTGAACCGCTGTATTAGTGAACGGAAACACACCAACACCGGTCGTCAAGTATTGCATCTTTCTGTCCAACTTTCGTCCCGGAAATCCACCATCTTCTTTTACTAAACAGATACTGTAGAATACGCCAAAACCTATCACTTCCCCTTTACTTCTGACGCTAGATACTGCGTAATCGCTTGTTGTTCAGTCTCTCAGACACTCACCTTCGTGCAGAGAATGTTAATGAACTAAATTCAATATCTGAGCTTATTTTATAGACATCACTAATGTGATACTCATAAAATATAGGTTGAGATAGAATTTAGTTCATATTTACTGTTCTTTTCAGTCTAGGGTTACAAGTTTCGTTTGCGAAAAGCATTTCGGTTATATTCGTATCATACTTCGATGCAGAACCCAAAGTACAATCAGCTTTAATAAGGGTACACTTGTGTTACCCTCCTATGTGGAATATGGCAATGTATGGTCCTTTGAACAGTTGTTAGATCAGAAGTATTTTCCAGTAATGCCGAGCAGGCGTTTTTTCGGGGGGAGGGGCTGTAAATGTATAATAAAAATCATAGAGTGAAATTTGTATAAAGAGAATTATTTAAATGTGGTCAGACAATGTAATTGTAATATTCAATATTAAGTAGAATTCAACAATTTTTGTCTATACTCTTACAATCTTCACACCACGCTAATGATTCAAGAAATTAGTCTGATTGTTCAGAGACGGGAGAATAAAAACCATTATGTTGTGATCAGTTGTACCTATCAGACAAAATGTATGTGTGTGTGTGTGTGTGTGTGTGTGTGTGTGTGTGTGTGTGTGTGTGTGTTGCGTGCGTGTGTGTGTGTGCGCGTGTGTGTATGAATGTATATTGTATTATGTATACTCATAAGTACATGTACACACACACATACACACATATATGTATATATCTATATACATACATACACACACACACACACATATATATATATATATATATATATATATATATATATATATATGCTTACCTAAATACATACATTTAATGCATAATACATATCAATATGTATATACATATACGGATACATATTTAGAACTACTCATATATGCACACATGTACATATGTACTTACATACTTACAGTATATATACATACATAAATGCGTGCATACATCCATACGTACATACGTGTGTACGTACACACACATACGGAACGTATACATTTGTTAGAAAGGATTTACGTGTCTGTAGGAGTGTGAAATGTACGCCGAAATATTTTAAAGTTTTAGAACAGTTTTAACACAGATTCTGTGTCTCTTCTTAATGATCTTACTATTATGATATTAGTAAAGGATTCAGTTTTGTATCTTACCAATTTTTTTGTTTGCATTTTATTCCTATTTATTGATGTTCTATCATTTGTATAAAACAAAGAACATAGCGTAATTGGATTAACGAACAATATACATTTTTTTAAAACTACCACACATTCTATAATAACAAACAATGTGTAATTTGCCGTGAATTTACTTCCTTCTCTGCTAGACACTGACAACTATATATAACACTTTTGTAACTAGAGACACTACATCTTCTCGAGCAGATAATAAAGCTTTTAGAAAATTTAACTAGAGAGAAAAAAATACTGTAAAGATGTATTGATGTCTTATGTCGGAAGAAAACCAGAAAAAAATATTCTAAATGTGAAACAATTTCATCAGTCGTAGTTTATTTCTAGTGTTTCTTTCATGAATACTAATAAACGTAGTATGACAATATATTTAAAGAATTACATGGGGCTTTTTACTTTCACACTTCCGCAATCAATAAACATATTTTGCCAAATACTGTGGTCCATATTATTGGTTAACTGCATTTTCTGAAAATACTTTGACTTGTGTTTAATGTTAGATACTCGGATAAAATACTTTAAAATTATATGTTCTCATTCTTAACAATCTGCATTCAAATCCCAGCGAGCTGGAAAAATCTTCAGCGCGCCAAACAAAATGTTTTGCGGCATTTCTTCCCGACTTACGTTCTGAGATCAAATTCCGCCGAGGTTCACTTTGCCTTTCATCCTTTTGAGATCTATAAACAAAGCATCAGTTGATCACAAGGATCGATTTAATCCATTAAAAACATGCCCCGAAATTACTGGTCAAAATAAAACGCTTCTGTTTGTAATTATCTTTATTATTTATTCATTTTATCTCACTTCTTTTTATAACTCCTGCAGTCTTCTATACGTAGCGTGTTCGCTGCCTGCAGCCTACAATATCATGCTATCCGTTCTTTTCAACTATCAAATAATTTCCTGATTATTCTAGCTGTGCCAAGGAGGCAAATCTTTTGTAACAGTTCTGCTGGACACTATTCCAATTTCCTTTATATTCCTCTTCATATATTCTGATATACTTCCTGAGGACCCAAGACTAATTGACTCTATCTTCACTGTCTGCGTTTGCCTTAGCCAGGCTATTTTTCGCCTTCCTTCTTGACTCTTGACTATACATGGGGGTTGGTCAAAGAGGCAGGCAACATCAACTACGTGGCACATGTGGTGCATCTTATCAACCACCACTAGCTCATATCTGTTATGCTCTAGCATCGGATCTCTCTGGATTGGGGAATACCAGGTGAGTTTGCTGGTTTCCGTCTCCACCACTCTCTGCGGTTTTTGCTCCTGCCACCTCTTGCTTCGATCTAGCCCCAACATTTTGCATATTCTCGGATGTAGCACTTTCGCTACCTCATCGTGTTGCCATAACTTTTAACGGTTTTGGTCAGGTACAGGTCATTCGTTCACGATATCGGCAATGGTTTCGTCCACGGTATTACAGATGCGGCGCAGCGGAAACACTTGCGCATTCCTAAGGTTGATCCCACAATTCTTGGCTAAAAATTGAACTTGCGCTAGTATCCTCTTCCTCCTCCTCCTCCTCCTCCTCCTCCTCCTCATCATCATCATCATCATCATCATCATCATCATCATCATCATCATCATCATCTTTATTATTATTATGATTATTATTATTATTATTATTATAATTATTATTGAGTGAGAGAGCAGTGCATGCCTTCAAAGTGACACTGGGGTACAAATATACGAAGCCCATTATACCCATCATGACTACCCATCTGATAAGGGTACACCACGCACATGCATCACAACCATATGTGCGCGACATGATGATCTCATATCAAGATAAACAGCGCATGACCTTGCAGAATCAACGATGTTTACCTCCAACAGTCTCGGTTTGTTGCATGAATTTGCCATGTATTTCCATTTCTTTTCACTTGTTTGTTTTGTTATTCTCCCTCTTGTCTCTGAATTCTCCTACTGTTTCAGCCAAAGTTCGGTTATTTCTGGCAGAAGATAGTATTTTTCTTTACACTGCACGACATAATTTTTCAAACCCAGTATCGCAGTGTTAAATGTATCTTCTGCGTTTAGTAATCCCGTGCCACCTGTCTTTCTTGGTAGGCAGAATCGGTCGGTTTTAGAATGGAATGCGCTGTGCATTGTGAGCAGCTTTCTAGTTCTATCCAAGTTCTGTGATTCGATCTTTATCCCTTTCAGAAAGGGAGCAGAGCATCTTAATACTGACATAACCCATAGTTTTCATGATGTCCCTTTCATTTAATTTGTTTCGAGCACCCTCCTGATTCTCCGCTTGAAATTTCTCTCTCATTTGTCCTTCTAATATCCTACCGTCTTGTACCGCTCATTATTCCACAGAAATCTAATGATGTCATATGTGTTGATGGAATAGGACGGAAAACGCAATCAGATGAAGCGAGAGTGATACAAGCCCGCTCATATACTTGTACCACTTTACATAGCTCGAAAAATAAATATGAATGTCAAGTCCAATTACTGTAATATTAATAGTTGACTCGGACACAATAAAAGCTGCAGAAGGATGATGAATGTCAGTGAGAAAACTAGGAGGAAAATTGAACAGTGTAGCGACAACTCGCCCGAGTTAATGATATGTAAAATAACCACAGTAATCCGAAAATTGAAGATGCTGAATGAGGCCAAAACAGCATCAATAACATTATGCATTTCTTACGGTAAACTATCATAATGCTAACCTATCGCACTTTACAAACAAATACAAATATTTGAAATGTCAAATGACTTTTTTCTCCTTTAGTCGTTTATGTAAATATTTTATCGATATTCCCAGTCAGATTTTCTGTTAATTAGTCTGATTTATTGACAAATGTGTTTCATCAGTTCCATTATGAACGTTTCTAATGACTATTCAAATAACAAATGATATTCCCCATAATGTATGTTAATATGAAAATGAATTAACACATTTAACAAACCAGATGAAAGAAATAACTTTAAATGAATCAGTTTCGCCCACCTAAGCTAACTATAATACATTGGAATGTAGCAGATGATACATGGTTATTAGATATCAGTAGCTGAGACTAATTGTCATTATAAGAAACATTTATACAGCTTTAGTCTACACTCACTTTATAGTATTGCTACACTCATACATTATCATTTGTGTGGATTATTTTATGCATTTGTGTACAATGTAATACTTACAATGAGCTATCTGCGCTAAAATCGAAACTTTTGCAATTAAAACTTTTATATACAATTTTCCCATAATTTACGTCATAATTTACGTATGCACAAACTAAATATAAACTAATATATGACACGTAAGACGGAAAAAATACATTTGCGTGATGGTTGCCAATTTCAAAATTTTAGTCAACTAAAATCATAGTGAATAACAAAAACATATTCAAATTGTTTCACGAGATGTTCATATTCCATCTAATAACGAAAAGAAAAAACGATATTTTAATCTCAATTATTGCATCATATTGTTTTATTTTAATTTAAATTGATTTAAGGATCTTAAATTCAAGGGAGGCTCTGGAGTATAAGCAATTCATATAACTATTACCAATAGGAACTTTTTCACAGTTACAATATCAGGAACATTTTGATTGTTATCCTTATACTTTAAAGAAGGAGAACGAATAGATTTAAGTGTGTATACTTATTGAAGTGCTTATATACGTTCAGATTAATCAGTGTGTGCTTCCTGCTTTCGATCTCCGGTTGAAATAGTTTTTACTTCAGGAATATCACGAGTGGCAGTTAAGAAAATATGAATATTATTACGAGCGCATGTCACAACTGCTATAAATTTGGTTCCTTTACCAATGTGAGAAAGCAGGATAATGACAATAAGTTTATATGAACTATCGCATATAAACAGAAATTATTTATGAAAAAGTGTACCTTAAGGATATAGAAAACAGAGCAGTATATATTTAATCCGATTATTAAACAAATACCGTATATAATAAATTCTTTCTTTTAGTATATTAATCAGTCTTTATGCCTAATTTGTGCCTTTCCTTTCAAAACTAATGCTCTTACAGATTACACTCCTCGTTCGTTTCTGAAAAGAAGCTGATTAATTACAGGCAACGAAAAAGATTTTCATTTTCGTAATTTGATAAAAACATAACAAAGTATTTTCAGATATCATCGATTACACTTACGTTTATTCCCTTGGACAGATAATCTTATTAACAACATAGCACACACACATGGAATCACATGTGTTTGGACTTGTTAATTTACCATCAGCAGGCTTACGTTTGAGGTTATTATTTGATGTGCAGAAAGAGGAAGGAGGATAATTCAATCGTACTTATCCATCAGAGTCTATTTCTTCGTCAGATTGAGTCTATAACAAACAAATGTAGATATTAATTGAATTATTTACAATGCGAAGTGGGTTCCATGAATTGAATGATAAAACAATATGACGGATAGAAGAAAATAACATGCGGTGTTAACAAAGATAATGACACTCAAAACGATAAAATGAAAGAAAAATCTAGGCATTTAATTCCATTCAACTAATCAACATGTTTCTAAATCTGTAGACAATCGATGATGTGCGAAAATGCTACAAACATTAAAAGGACATGAAATCCATATGTATAAATATAATTAAGCACTGTGCGTAGTATTATATTATAAATCATTATAGAACTTAACATGCTCTAATGAAAAAGATTGACACCGTAATGGCGTATTATCTTTATAGATTATACATTGCACATTGCGAGCTGTCAATATTTATGTGAATGTATATGCATATATGTATATACATACATACATGTATACATGTATGTATTTATCCATCGCTTTAGCTTTATATCTATCAATATATGCATATAGATATAAAGATAGAAGCGTTATTAAATTAGAATAGCCATGTATGTATCATACTTAATGTAAATACGTCGTTGGCAGACAAGTTACTGCGGTAATTGTCTCTAGACAAAACATTCCTTATGGGCGTGCCTTTCTAAAACACTGTGTATGTTTTGGTGTATACAAATTTATTCTTTAACAAGAATAGTATTGACAGTAACTTCGAAGTTTTAGCTAGCTAAGCTTTTAATCACAGCATATTCCTACGAGGTATTACCTCACCGCTTGACAACAGTTGTTACATGTTTATATGCTCGGAATCTATCGGTTTGGCGAAAGAAGCTAATAAGAAAAATATCAGGCATAAAAATAAGTACTGGAGCTGACTTGAATATTCGACAAAACCCTTCAAGGCGGTGCCCGAGCTGGGTCGCCTTCCAATGACTGAAACAAGTAAAAAATGAAACATAATATAACTAGTATTCTGTAACTTTGAGATTGTTTACTTAGTGTGAGGTAGTATCTAGTGTTCATTTAATGGTTTTCAGTATCGTTCCTTTTTGCTTCCTCGCTAGAAAAATGTTTTACGTGAATGGAAACCTAAATAGTGTCTGAGCACAGATATTAATAGTTTTCATAAACCAGGTTGCTCGAAGATATAGTCTTACAAACGTAGAAATACGTCAATTCGTGATCCCATTGGTTGGAATTTAGTGGCAGAGAGAAAAAAGCTTAGTTTGATAAGGACAGATTCCATAAAATTTAAATTCGTATAAGTTTCTTTAATTAGCTTGTAGTAAGTAGGAATGTCCCTGAGCCATGAGATTACTTGGAAACGGAAGAAAAAATGTCTTGTATGGCTATCGAATAGGAATGAAAATCTAGAAAGAGAAATCTTGAATGAGACAAAATTATGGATATATATATATATATATATATATATA
>NC_068991.1:76110046-76111005 GCF_001194135.2 Octopus bimaculoides
ATATATATATATATATATATATAACATAGTGACCCTTTAAAAAGAATCAGCCAACCAGGCAGAAAGACAAACATGACCAGCGGAAAAACAAGACCTCACCAGTATTTTAACGAATCAAATATCATATCCGCTCGCGGAAAAAAAATTATAAATATACCGTATTCCAAAATACACCGATGCAAGCGAAAGTTCCTACATACGACGGAAAGAGTATCAGAGAAACTGTAAACCAAATACCCATTTTTTAAACTATGTTCATTTCTCCCTTGTTTTTCCCCTCTTAGCTCAGTATGACTGAAACTTTGATGATATTGATTTCTTGTCGATCACTCCTAACACTAGTGAGCTTTGTACATTCAAACAAATTCATGCACAGTTTTAACATCATTGACTGTAATGAACATGTAAACTTGTCAACGCTGGGGCAATGCTGGATTCTAAATGTATGTGCGATGGGGTATATTTCTGTATACATCATCGAAGAATCGTCTTCTATGGTGGAAGTCTTAGATATTACGGTGTATGTTGATGTCAAATTTTAATAACTGGCATTAATAAAAATTCATTCGAGCAGAAGAAAAGAACAGAAGAATAATTTACGTAATACTTTGAATAATGTGCGACTTGTGGTGTAACGTTAAATGCAACTATTTCATAAACTGTGATTTTCACGAATTCCTTTTCCAAAGAGTTAATAGAACAGTTAAACGTAATGAGTGATCGGGTGCAATCAGTTAAAAGAGAGTAGAATTACTCTATGGCTATAGTAAATAATTAATAGAGCTTCAGAAGTCCTCTGAAATTTCAAAGACAAATATTAATATAGTAGAATCCCAGACATTGCGGAGTCTGAGGTGGAATATTTGCTCTTTCGAGTTTCTCGTTCGCAAAAACATCAAATATTACGATTTCAATTAATAGCGATGCATGTATATACATGTATGTATATATATATATAT
>NC_068991.1:76111376-76112993 GCF_001194135.2 Octopus bimaculoides
ATATATATATATATATATATATATATATATATAAATAAATATATATATATAACTTTGTCCTTGATATGTGAGCATCAAAATCTCTGACGTATAGAATATATATGCTAATAAAAATCAATATTAATCTACATATGAAATAACTTGAAGAATCCATATAAAATTCTAGTTTTCTTGTAAGAATAATTTATTGCGTTATCATTGACATGAGTAGAAGATTTCTACCAAACATGGCATCATAAAATCTTCATTAAGATTGCAGACTACGATGCACTGCAACTGTGCAGCTAGAAATTACACGATTTTACAAATATTTATAGTGTAAATGCGCACCATTGAATTAACAGTCCAAACTTTAGGCTACCAAAACTCACGGCTGTTTCGTTATTATTTTGCGCAGTAATATCCCGTTCGAATTCTCTTACATAGAAACTTCCATTCAAAGATCATTAATTGCCGATGTAAAATTACCAATATACATCTATGAATTATCTGTAATAAAAATAAACTTTATTTTTGCCAACATCCTGAAATATTTCTCGATTTAAAGAGAAGATATGAAATATTTATATGTGATGTTACAAGATGATTGAATATGCATTTCCTTCAATAGCTATAATAAAATTAATCTTTCGGGTATATCTCTCTATTTTCTATGCCAAACAAGAATTTATGGGTGCCAATCAATGCAAGAAGCGAACAGGGTTTCATTCCTTTACATCCAGACATACATTATCTACATTACATACATCTCTCATTCGATATTATTCGAAGGGAACATTCTGACAGTTTAATATCTACACTCTAAATTGACATATCAACCTAATTATATAGTTATGAACAATAATCGATATCGAATTCGAAAACTGGTTCCAGAATCGCAATACGAAACATGATATATATTTCTAACGGATAGCATTGGGCTTCTATGGACAGCGGCCCACGCATACACACACATATATATTTATACTTACACACATATATATACACATACACGTATATATATATATATATATATATATATATATATATATATATATATATATATATATATTACATATTATATACATATACATGTATATATATATACATATATATACATATATGTGTGTGTGTGTGTATTACCATTTATATAATTATATATATGAAAGGGGATAAGAGAATACATGCTAAAACGATAGAAGCACTAGAGATAAGTGTATAGCTGTGCATATGTGCATTTGTGTGTATGTATGTGTGTGCGGTGTTTGTGAGTACATATAATTGCTATGAAATATTTTTACTCTATATTTTTCATTTTCCTTATTTTTCATTTTCAATTGAACCCTGAAACAGATGAATAATGGAAACATAAGATTGTAATTATTGAAGTACATTGATAGTTTGATAGACAGCAGCATTGTCTATAGACAGGTATTGAATACGAAAACAAAGAATGGTGGTATTGTAGTTAATGATGTCCGTGTTATAACTGTGTTGGTTCTATCGGTTTTTTCGTGGCTGGAATACAATGTAATATAACGATATAGAAATAAAGCACACATAGACACAAACGCTCATAAAACGTCGCCTCTGAATATATATACATGTATATATCTATATCTATATATATATATATAT
>NC_068991.1:76114151-76117014 GCF_001194135.2 Octopus bimaculoides
TATATATATATATATATATATATATATATATATATATATGTGTGTGTGTGTATGTACATATACATGTACACACACATATATATATAAGTAATTTAGGAAAACGAAGAATAACACAACAATAAAAAGCAACGCGAGGACATGGTACGAGCAAAGTATCAAGAAACGCTCAGGGAAGGAAAAGAAAGTTCTTTTTTTAAAGCATTTATGTCAATTATATATTATAATACTTCAAGCAAATTGCAATGCTCTTTAATACTGACTACCAAAATTTACACAGAATCATACAATTCTCGGGAAGAGATACCGTCTATTGAATTTTAATTCTAATTCACGATCATATACCTGACATTTATTATATCACTCACAAGATTAATCCAGGAAGGATGTGAACAGAGAAAGATGAGACGATTTAGATAAGATTCAATACCTCTACATAATATTCTGATTTCAGTGAGGGAAGAGTAGCAATATTTTATTTGGTTTGGTTTGAAGGAGAAGTATACGAGAGGAGTGGGGATATGTATTATAATCACAGTTTCTAGACAGAGAGTTTTCAGAGTTATTATCTTCTAATAATTCACATGTTTATGTTTTATATAAAAAGAAAGTAATTTCAACTTCCTAGTAAATAGTTTGCAATGTATTCGATTAATATCTAGGCAGCACTTCGATCAACTGAATATTTGCAATGATAATACATATTTCATGTCCGTTTCCTCTTAGTCTAATTACGTCTTTCACGATGCCTTTAGGCCACTAGAATTCTTAAATTTATTATAGTCTTCTACAAAACTTGGAAATGGTAAAAAAAAAATCCTACTTTGCAGAATATAAGCTAATAGCTGGTAGAGAATTAAAAGGAAGTGTGTCATTTCTATCCCATGTATCAATTTAATTTAATGTTCAAGCAATATGATACTCTCTGTCAAACAATGATCTTAACAATGAATATTTCTAAACACTATCACCAAAAGTCAATTGACTTGAAATATTTGATTAAATCAATAAAACAATGACAAGAAGAATTACACCATTGCTTCATATTCATTTTCTTGTAATAAAAGTATGTGGGATTAAATTGGTGACATGCAAGACTCACCAAAGTGTTAGTTGCTTATATTCTGCCATTGGTTCAGTGCTTCTTCCATGGCAGAATCTCTTTAACTGTCAACATCCTAATATGACTATGAGTAAATATCAATAAACATATAAATATATATAATTGTGAACACTTCATCTTTGCAGGTTGTTGTTTGGACGCAAATCAGACTCAACTATTAGATCTACGTTCGAAAGCTTACCAAGCCTACCTTTTCTTCGATATAGTGTATGATAGACGCGTGCGATTTGAGGGAAATATATCTTTTATTATTTACTGGAATGTCGAGGGATCAAGAACAGGTGGGTTAATTGATCATCTTTGAAAGAACATCGTAGTATGCATGAACATTGTAATAGTTATTCAGATTGTGAAAACTAGATAGAACAAACAGCCATCAGAGCAATTATACGCTACACCAGCGTTTGTAGATTCTCTGTTTGTTTATACCAGTGGCGAAATATTTCATCTTAGCATACAGTTCAGTGTGAGTGCATGCAACTGATAAAGCGCACGGAGGTAGAAACGTGCTTCTAGTATTCTTTCTAACTGCCAATGAGACAATTTTCTTCTGGCTCCAATATATAGAAGGCTTTTCAACAAAGTATGGAAGGAGACGAATTCTTCAATAAATTCGACTTTTCACAATGTATTTATATTATAAAACAGACATGGTTAAATATACATACATATAAATATATATGTGTTTTGTGTGCGTGTATACATAGATGCATACGCACACATACGTATATATGTACGCATGCATCTATGTATGTGTGTGTGTGTGAGTGCGTGCATAAAGTGCATACGTGTGCGTGTATGTGCAGTGTGTGCATTTGCGTGTATATGTGTGTTACCTAGAGAAACAATGCTTTATAAAATTTGGTAAGTATAAATATTGAATAACCCATACACGCCCGCATGCTGAAATATTTATTCTACACACGTATCTATATTCTAGTAGATGGATCATACATTTCTGCGTTACCATATGAATCCTCACACCAGATGAAGTAATAATTTTGTCTTGGCTTGAAATGTGTGATTTCTAAATATACTGTAGCTGAAATTGTCATACGTTCCTTCCTTTAGAATTCATCATAAATAAATACCAGTAATAAGCGGCTGTCGATATAATACATAAAAACCTTCCCTTACGAATGTGTCTAAATGCATCAATTTCAGTCAGGAAATGTCTTAGCACGGGTATTTTGTAAATTTTATAAAAATTGATTTCTTCTCTCTTGAGGTTTATATCCAGTCTTTCGGAATATTATTGGAAAATAGATGTACTATTAAAACAAATACAAGTATTCTTAAACTAAACATATTTTGATCAATCTTTTATCTCTCACGCACTTACAACTCTTTCAATTCGCAGTTTTCATTTCAACCTATTAACTACATACTCGTGTCATAACAAAGAGGATGGAATGAAATAATAGGGAAGAAAAAGGAGAGGACAAAGGGAGACCAATAACCAATATATTGTTAAGTAGCAGAAAAGTACACACCATTGTATTTTGAAATGGGTGAGAGCAAATAAATTGCAGAATGCTTTCGAAAGCTTAAAAGGTATAATTTCCATTATGAAAGTGAGGGCGCAAGGTGAGATGATGGCAACACAGTTTACCAATTGATGCTGTGGAAAATTCAGAAATTCATTTACGCACACACACAGACACAAACGTACACACACACACACACACACACACACACACACACACACACACACACACACACACACACACACACACACACACA
>NC_068991.1:76117359-76118387 GCF_001194135.2 Octopus bimaculoides
ATATACATATATATTTACATACATACATACAGACAGACAGGCAGACAGACAGACAGGCAGACAGACAGACATACATACATACATACATACATACATATAGCAGGTTGGTGCAAAAGTAATGTGCGATTTAAAGATCTAAAGTAAAAATGAATAAGCCAATGATTATGGAAATATTCATTAACATATTCTCCATTACTTTCAGTGACCTCATTCCATCTTTCAGCAGCCTTATAAATGCCTCGCTTGTAAAATTCTGTAGGTTTAGAATGAAATATTAATCCAACTCATTTTCAATCTCTTCTCTTGTTGTTAACCTCAGTCCATCAAAATGGTTCTGTAGTCCTTGGAACAAATGGTAACCAGATGGAACAAGGTCAGGAGAATATGGAGGGTGAGGCAGTATTTCCCAACCAAGTTCTTCCAAGAGAGTTTTGGTCTGTCGAGTTATGTGAGGACGAGCATTATCGTGATGGAAGATGACACCATTTCTGTTAACCAAGGATGCTCGCTTTTGGCTCAGAACTGTTCTAAAACGACGAAGTTGCTCATAGTAAAGATTATCATTAATTGTTTGGTTGTTGTCCAACAGTTCATAATGGATTACTCTTTTAATATCTCACCATACACTCAACATAAACTTCTTTGGATGAAGTCCTGCTCTCGGTTGTAGAACTGGCCATTCTCCTCGACTGATCCACGAACGGCAGCGTTTAACATTATGGTGATGAATCCACATCTCATCATCTGTAACAAGCCCGTCTAAAAATGTTGCTTGAAAGTGTCTTGAATGCAACGATTGAAAACAAGCAGCACGCTGTTGTCGATTCTCTGACAGCCCGTGAGGTACCCCTTTTCCAGCCACTGAAACCTTCCCAATATGTTTTAGATGGCGTACCACGGTTGCATGGGCCACGTTTAACTGTTCTGCAAATACCCCAGTGGTTGCGGTAGGGTTCTCTGAAACAAGAGCTTCCAACATTTCGGAATCAAATTTTCTTTTCATACATACATACATATATACATACATA
>NC_068991.1:76119143-76119705 GCF_001194135.2 Octopus bimaculoides
TGTGTGTGTGTGTGTGTGTGTGTGTGTGTGTGTGTGTGTGTGTGTGTGTGTCTGTGTGTGTGTATACATAAATATCATGTATATTTAAATACAGGAATACACACACACATGATTGGATGATTATATTGGTATTAGTTCCAGTTATTTACTTCCATTCAAGTGGACCACCTCCAGAAATCTGGTTGGTATATCCGAACATTTATTTCTGGAATATATTGTGTCTGTATATTTTTATTGATTGGCTTAATTGACAAATTGATACCACAACGACTTTTGTTTTAGCAACCGGTGAAGTATGAAGCCCAAAAACCAAAAAAAACACTCTGTCAAACACTATCTGCATACTTGTATACCCGCAAGAACACGCACACATACACACACACACACACACACACGTACACTCCCACAAGCAAACATGTACTCACATACAAGCGTATGTTTACATACATACATACGCAAACGTGTGTGTGTATTTTAAGCCTGTTATTCTTTCTGTCTGTCTCTCTCTTTCTTTCTTTCTCTCTCTCTCTCTCTCTCTCTCTCTCTCTCTCTCTCTCTCTCT
>NC_068991.1:76119914-76122414 GCF_001194135.2 Octopus bimaculoides
ATATATATATATATATATATATATACGATGAATTGAGAAGCGGTATCGAGTGACAATTTTGTAAATAATAATGTTTTATAAGCTGAAAATTCATCAGTGTGTACTGACTAAAGGAAATAGTCTAATATTGGGGTATATAAGCCCGTGAAGTGAAAAAGTGGTTTTCGTGAAGCAAGGGAATCAAACGCGGCCCTCCATATACTCGGGATGAGTTTTACTACTATCACATCAACACACACATTTACTTCTTTACTATTAGATTTACGAACTATAATTTTACAGTGTTGATTTTCAAACAAACAAGCATTTGCCTTTTCTACAATGAATTGAGAAGCGGTGACAATTGACATTTCGGTAAATGATAATAATATTGCATAAGCTTCAAGTTTTTAAATATTATTGTAGATAGATAGATAGATAGATAGATAAATAGATAGATAGATAGATAGATAGATAGATAGATAGATAGATAGATAGATAGATAGATAGATAGATAGATAGACAGACATACAGACAGAATGACAGACAGACAGAATGACAGACAGACAGAATGACAGACAGACACACAGATAGATAGATAGATAGATAGATAGATAGATAGATACATACATAAATTTGTTTCTTTATTAGCTACACAGGGCCGCACACAGAGGGGACAAAATACAAAATACAAAATGAAGAGAATATCAAAAGCAATATATACAAGTTGTAGAGGAAGAATACATCAACAAACACACATCACTACGATAAAAATATTTTTCGTAGTGATTCATATGACAATGGGGACGATGAGAATAAATGGGAAAATATCGAAGGAATTTATCTGAAACCTAGAATGCTTAAACGGAAAATAAATACCTTTAAAGAGAGTGAACCAATCTGATGGAAAAGTACAGAAGTATGATAGAAAATGTTCGTCCAAATTCTGGAAGATGACGGAAAATTTTTTGGGAGAGGGATAAATCAGTTTCATTGACAACAGTGCGACACTGATACTTATTTTATCGATCTCCGAAAGGAATAAAGGCAGAAATCGATCTCGATCGTGTTTGAACTCAAAACTTAAATAGATAGAACCAATACCGCTAAGCCCAGGGCGGTAACGATTTTGTCAGCTGACCACATTTACATAAAAGGAAATATAATTATAAAACTTTAATGCGTCTCAACTAAAGTTTTATTTGCTGCCTCAGCATACTGTTGCATCCATAAGGACCCTGTTTCGATCACACCGCGTGGAATCTTGGATAAATGACACTTTTTTTTATAACCACACACACCTTGTGAGTGAAACAACGGAAATATTGCAGAAGCTCATCACTTGGATTCTGTCTAATTCAAAATGTACGGCCGTTTTACACACTGTTACATGCGAGTTTAACCTGAGAATTACGTTAACGGTGATTTAGAAACTTTTAGTTTGCTATCTATGATGCGCATTTAGCCTACCTAGGTGGGCTGGATTCCAAGCTGTCGCAAATGCAGCTAACGCATGTGATAGAGAACTCTAATAGAAAATCCTGAAAAGTAAGTTGTGCCTTGAGTGTGTGATAAACTTTTGCACCAACTTTCTGCTATCAATATTTCCGAAAAGTATGGCTGGTCCGACATAAGCCTTTACTATTGAAAGCAAATTCTCAGCCCCTTACACGTTAATTCATGAGCAGCTAATTTAGTTTATCGAGCAACTGAATCCCTATCGTTGAGCGAAGGAGATCCTCCATATAATCACTATTGCCTTACATATCTTTAACAGAAATAACCAGTGAATATACTATCAGTTTTAGATAATAGAACTATTCCATCAGGGATATCTTCCGGCTAAATTACAACAACAACTAACAACTTTATATCACAACGCTATCGAATTTTGAAATCATTTTGAATTCTAGCATATTAACTGTTCGTATGGCATATGTCTGCTTTGATGTCAAATCGATTAGTTTGAATCAGAAACTCTTTTATTTATTATATAATACCGACAGTGGCAACAATCATCTATTTCACTCAGATAATTTTATCGTACGGAAATGAAAGTGAAAAAAAAGCAAAAAACATACAATTGATCGCAGCTTCAAAGAAAATCTCGCAGTATTTCAAAAATAAATTATTTATTGATTTGTTCGAGAAGCAAAAGCTCTCAATATTTCTGGGTCGAAGTATATTCGATTAAATATATTCTAATACGCATGTGAATGAATTACTTCACCGTAACGAAAACGACATACGTAATATTTTGAAGAATTTCCTTTGCAGTTAAAGGGCTCAGCCCTCATTGCTAGACAACATTTCATCATGGCCCACCGATTTCTTCAGCTCTGTGGTCATTAAGAATATTTACAACCTGCCGACGCACCCATCACACGTTTCCTCAGAATTTATTGTATTATCTTTATTCGTTTGAGAGAAAAGAGCTGCACATCGGTCATGTGGTCTTAAATAATGTATCTGAGATCAAATCCCAAACTTAGTCGACTTTAACATTCATCTGTGCATGTAT
>NC_068991.1:76123672-76125112 GCF_001194135.2 Octopus bimaculoides
ATATATATATATATATATATATATATATATATATATATATATATATACATATATATATATACATATATATATGTACATATATGTATGTATATATATGTGTGTGTGTGTGTTTGTGTGTACGTACGTTTATACACACAGACAGCTATAGCTATCTCTATTTTAATAAACATACACAGACATGATAATAAAGAAGGCAGAAATACTGCTTAGAAGGCGAGAGAAAATGAGGATAGCCTATTAATGTCTTAATAACTGAGATATCCATCACCGGAACGAAAGCTGTCAAATACATATTAAATATAAGGCAGGAGTAGTAAGTACATACACACATATGTATGTGTACACATATATACATACATACACACACACACACACACACACACACACACACACACACACACACACATATATATATATACATATATATATACATTATTTGGAGCTGTACTCATGCGTGTGTGTATATAAATATATACGAAGTCAAATACAATATTAAAATCTATATGTGTATATGTGTATAAATATAATATATATATGTATGGATATATATGTATATATGTATATATATGCAAGTGTTTGCATATATATATTTGTGCGCTAAAAGGCATATTGATTTGTATGTACGTTAAAGGCTATATTGGTTTTCGTGTGCTTTGGATGGGGTGGCGGAATAGCAGTTATTGATTTCTGTGTTGGCTTCAATGTTAGTAAGTCATTTTATGATGTCTAAAAAGTAACTTTTATGGCGTTTTTGAATCTTCCAGCGGAAAATTTATAGTGCGGATTATGATATTAATTAAGTTTTTAAAATCCAAAAGCCGATCCATGTTATGTGACCAGGGAATGAAACAATCATCCAGGTAGCATTTCCTGTTGGCGAATAAGATTTTATGGAAGATATCCTGAATTTGAATGTGGCGCGTTTACATATTTGGACTTCGAAGTATGCTATGTCAAGCTTAGCAAAAGTAGGGGCTACTATCATTCACATCGAAATCCCAGATATTTGTCAATATGTGCTGTCCTTGAAGTTAAAAAGTTATTTTGTATGACAAACGCTTTCCCATTTTGGTCAGGTGTGTCATATCGAGATTCGTATAGTTTCTCTTCCCTATTAGTGTGGATTTCAGCTCAGCTGTAGAGATTTGTTCATCGAATTATTATTATTATTCATTTAGGGCTCGATAAATGAAGTAGCACGTGCATACTGAGGTCGATCTAACGCCTGACTCCCACAAAAATCATTTCAGGCATTGTGTCTGTAGTAGAAAGGATTCTTCTTCTTTTTCTTCTTCTTCTTCTTCTCCTTCTTCTTCTTCTTCTTCTTCTTCTTCTTCTTCTTCTTCTTCTTCTTCTTCTTCTTCTTCTTCTTCTTCTTCTTCTTCTATCATTATTATTATTATTATTATTATTATTATTATTATTATTATTATTATTATT
>NC_068991.1:76125492-76128737 GCF_001194135.2 Octopus bimaculoides
CATGTAAATGAGATGATTTATATTTTTATCAAATATTTTATAACCATACTGTGCATCATTGAGCAATTATTATTATTATTATTATTATTATTATTATTGTTATTATTATTATTATTATTATTATTATTATTATTATTATTATTGTTATTATTATTATTATTATTATTATTATTATTATTATTATTATTATTAGTTTATATATTCTGCAAGACTCTCGGATAGTTCTTAATTACCGGCTGTTTTTTTTACTTGAAAGCAGGCAATAACAAATCACCAAAGGTTTCAAGTAGTGCCTTCTCCTGTGACTCAAAGAGACAATACTCTCCTTAGAATGCGAGCTGTACCCAACAATGCTGTCTTCCGCATCACCTAGAGTCTGATAGCAGCTCCAATATTCTTAATATATTTTTCAAAGCCTTGGAAACTACTCCTAATGCTCCAATTACCACCGGTATCACCATTACTTTCCTCATGCCCCACAACTTCCCGATCTCGTCCTGCAGTGGCTGGTATTTCTCAATCTTTTCTGTTTCCTTACATTTCACTATCGAATCGCCTGGTATTCCCACATCTATTATCTTTGCTTCTTTTATCATCTTTATTGATGATTAGGATATCTGGCCGTCTCGCCTCCATGACTTGGTCGCACTTTAAAATCACAGACTATTTTGTAATGTTCGTTTTCCATTGTACCTCTGGCTTGTGTTCATACTATTGTTCGGCTCTTTCGAGGTTGGCTTTACCACACAACAACCAGTGGACATATTTAGCCATATTGTCGTGTCTCCTTTTGTATTCGCGTTGTGTGAGCTTACAACACTCACTAACTTATACTTTCTCCCTTTTCAGACCACATCCTACACTGTGGCAAATCAGTGCTTTTATCAACGTGATATTTGGAGTAGTTTGTTGCTAGAGCTTGTTCTTGAGTGCTGCACGCCAATACCAATACCTTTTTGGGCCCTTTTAAGTCTCCTTTCTGCAGCCATTGCCAGGTTATTATTATTATTATTACTATTATTATTATTATTATTATTATTATTATTATTATTATTATTATTAAAGAAGTGTTTTGTGAGAATGAATAGAGCGTCAGTGAAATGTTGAGGGGTATTTCGGTATTTCTTTTGGCATGTTTTATTCTAAACTGAAATTTTTGTCAGGTTTTATCATTCCGAAGTCGATAAAATAGGTACCAGTTGAGCACTGGGGTTGATGTAATCGACTCTCTCCATCCCTTAACATTTACTACTACTACTACTACTACTACTACTACTACTACTACTACTACTACTACTACTACTTCTGCTGCTACTACTACTACTACTACTACTACTACTACTACTACTTCTGCTGCTACTACTACTACTACTACTACTACTACTACTACTACTACTACTACTACTACTACCACAGAGCTTGTTACTGCTACTGCTACTGCTGCTGCTGCTGCTGCTGCTATTGCACACGATATAGTCGAACGGTAAAGTCTCGTCGTTACTTGATTGCTGTTTATTTTATTGATCACAAGTCGATGAAACGTAAATCCGATATTCGCAGGATTTCCAAGCAAAACGTAAACATCTTAAATCAATATTGATTCGCAGCATAGGCACAAAGACTTTCGCTGAGGTTTGGGTATAGCCGATTAGATCGACCTTCATAATCAATTAGTACTTATATAATCGATCGGTAGAGATGAAAAGCAAAGTATACCTCAGCAGAATATGGAATTATATAGTATCAACGTGCGAAGATAAATATAGGAATGCAGTAATCCCCCTTTATCTATATAGTAAGAGAGAAAGTTAGAATAACCTCCATAGGATTTGATCACAGGACGTCGATGTTCGTGACTATATACAACAATGCAATAACCAGACTTACACTATAACGATTATAATTGTTTCTAACACAGTGGCAAGGCCAAAAATTTAGGAAAGGATGTCAGTGGATTTCATTATTTATATTTGTCGAACCCGCGAGGAAGAAAGACAAAGTTTATTTGGACTGGATTAGATAACAGAAACTCAGTCTAACCATGGCCGCAGCTTGTCTTCCATTACTTGTAGTAAGCTTATTAACCTGAAGTGAAATCGAATTGTATTCATCGTGAGGCCACCGATTGTCCTCTGGTTCTTTGGGCCTAAGTAAATGCGTGTGTATGTATTTGTGTGTGTGCGTGTGTTGTGTGTGTGTCGAAAGTGCCTTAAAATTAACTTAGCAATAATCAAAGTTGTAGTAAACGAGAAAACGGAAGACTCCTCGCCCCTTATTTAATTTGCAGAAAAGGTGTAGGAGATGTATCCAGTGTCTGCTGTAAATATACAAATGATACAGTGGAATTACTTGGGGGCTAACCAAGGAAGCGGCTGTGTTTGCATGTAAAAGATGCCCTTGGTGCAGCGAACAGGAAGGGTACTCGCGAAAAAGAGTTTCTTGAAAGCTCCTTAAAAGTAGTAGATAGTTTCACTTACTTAGAAGATGTCCTGAAAGTAGATTTGCTAGAATAAGAATAGGACAGAGAAACTTCACAGAACTCTTGGTTTATTTGGCTACAAAGTATCTCTTCCTTCCATCCTTTCTTTCTTACTTCCATCCTTTCTTTCTTCCTTTCTTTCTTTCTTTCTTTCTTTCTTTCTCTCTCTCTCTCTCTCTCTCTCTCTCTCTCTCTCTCTCTCTCTCTCTCTCTCTCTCTCTCTCTATCACTGTATGAAATGCAGATTGTATGATTATTGTGAACGAGTAGCAATGCTACAGGCTAGTGAGGAGTAAAGTTATAGCGCTCCGTTCATTGTGCAACATCAGTGCGCATACATGTTGCAGCCGTAATGCATTTCAAGAATAATTACGTGTAAAATGAAACAAATTTAATGCATAAGAGAGAAGATTACGCTGGTTTGGTCATGTGATACGTTTGGATCAGAGCCTAAAATTGCGCCGACCGCTAAAAGTGGGATGGGGCATGTGGAAGAGGAAAGTGCAAGAATACATTGGAGGGAGTTCTAAATGTGAAATTGAGGATGCCGAGTCTCACAGTGGAGATGAGAGAGGACCAGAATAATTGGCGATTCGTTGTTTGTGCTAGAGAAATTCCTAAGAACACAACAGCTTTAAAAATAAAATATGCTACTCTCTTTCCTGTATTCGAGTACTATTTTTCAACCCTGTTTCACATTTATTGTTGCTTACTCGGCTACGCACACACATACACACACACACACACACACACACACACACACACA
>NC_068991.1:76129555-76133277 GCF_001194135.2 Octopus bimaculoides
TATATATATATTTATATATATATATATATATATGAACAGCTAAAAAATAATTCAAGACTGTTGAACTCAGTTATGAATTACGAAAATTTAGTTAAAGTGTGTAAACTGAAATCTACGTACAATAGATACTTAAACTTTCAGCATTCTTTCTTTGCTAAGAAACGGAAAGCATCAATTATTTAAATTGATAAGCAGTTTAAAAGACAATCTGAGTTTTGTTGCAAGAAAAGTCAATTATGGACAGATGTTCCGACCTGTCAGACTTCGTCGGCCTTAAACAGCCTCGCCTTGCCAACAGATCAGAAGATTAATTGGTGTTATTCTTTATTTTTTATATTTTTTATTTTCAAATCACTTTTTATACCCATCATCAATAAGATACTGAACCAGGCGATCGAATCTTTGGAAATCTATATTCATTAACGGAATCACTAAAATATGTAATATAAAAATGTCTAAAAGCTATATAATATAACGGATTAATTAGTAATCGTGTCTTTTTAAATTTGTTTTGTGACCTGTTTTATGTTGAAACCGATATTGTTATAATTTGAATGTGTCATATTGACAATGACCGTACTCACAGTAAGTTGTCTTTCTATTCAGTTTAAAAACACACAAAACCGTTAGATTCACTTCAACATTTAAATTTAATTTGTCAAAATATTTTCGTCGCTTTGAGACAGTGACCTGTTCACTGACGAAATTCCATGCAGCACGGAATTTAGATATCACCGTGTAGCACTGTTTGAAGTCACCTTTCCGCCACTTCTTTGATTCCACGTTGATACCAGTTCTTGTCATTCTAGGCGAAGAACTTCTTCACTGAAGCTTCCACCTTCTGTTGGTTGATGAAGAGTCGTGAGTACAGGAAGTGAGCCATTGATTGGAACAAGTAATACTCCGAGAGATCTAGATGTGGACTACATGCTGAATGTAGAATCAGTTCATTTTTTTTTCAATTTTCTAGAGTTTATTCTGAGTCGTTCGAGCCTTATGAGGTCTTGCGTTGTCTTGTCGCAGAAGAGTTTGCTTTCTGTTAATTAATGATTGGTAATTTTACCGCAAAATAAAATACATCCTCTCCAGCTGTTTGAACTATCCACCAGACTCAGATCCTCTCCTTGTATTCGAAACGTCCGTATTTGATGAGTGGTTCGAGATTTTGTCCTTTGCTGAGCCAGTGTTTAGGCAAGTTTGGAGTGCGGCGAAAATATTTCCTACAGATTATTGTTTGTTCCCATTCGTGACATAATCCCAGCGCTCATCAACCAAGTGGATGTAGGTGCATCAATGAAGGAGTTTTCTACCTCAAAATACAAGAAATAGTATAAATACACAATCAAAGAACTGGCAGAAGGATGGCTTCAGATGGTGCAACATGTTGGACTCTTCATTGAAGTTTTGTAAAGCAGATAACAAAATATTGCAAAACTTTTAGCTCAACACAATCTAAAACGTTTGAACGTGATGCAGAGGGAATCGAAATTTTAGGGAAATATGTAAATATATCGTTATCATTTGATTTTATCAGCAACTTGTGTATCTGTTTGTTTATTTTGCTTGTTTTTCAATGCAGAAAAGCAAACCAGCGAATCAGCACTATCGTTTATTGACATAAACACCATTACTATTGCAAAAAATAATTGTTTTGTAATTTGCAGAAAGGAAAAATAATAACGATACTTTGAGCGAAATAAAATACCAAAACTAAAGCAGTCAAGCTAAATGCATTTCATTTGTTCTCATAGTGTATCTTGGGATACATTATCCTTTGGCTTCCGGTTTTGTAGACTGATTTGAGTGAAAGTTGGATGCTATTTCTAAAAGGACCAAAGAAAATCTAGAAGATAAAATTAGATAAAATAGCAGATCGATAAACAATATGTATGCAGTACAAACTACATCATATTTGATGGTGCCATTCACTGTTGTGGGCCAGTAAAAGACCTCAAAATAACGCATCGGCTCCTTCCACGCAATATTGATTTCGAACTACGAAAAAGCAATCAATATGTAAGGCGAGATTTAATCAACGAGAGTGTTATGATTAACAGATTCTTACTTTAGATTTAATTAAAAGTCTTTCAATAATGTTTGTCTATAATTTCATCGATTATACGTACACGTATAACACGCTGAATGAAAACTATAACATTCAGTGCCCCAAGAGAAAACTCATATGACCCTGCCAATAAAACTCTACAGAAAATAGAACCAGAAGTGAATAAGAATTATAGGAGCGAAACATTGGCAGAAACTGTTGCGCGGTCGGACTCAATGAGAAAAAGAAATTAGTTTCTTACCTTTCACTGACCTATTTTAACACTCACCAAGTCTAATTTTGCTTCACGTTGTATCCAGTACAATACAATACGTAGCAAAATTTGCATAGAGGAAGAGTTTGACCTACTTGCCTAAGATATCAATAACATCAATCATATTTATAAAAAGACATCCGCTGCATGAAAAACAATGTGAAAAACAAATTTCAGTTTCCAACAGCGGAATTTCAGATGTCTAATAAAATGAAACTATTTACTTAATAAAAAAAGTGTTTGTGAATTTCCACAGGAAAAGATGTGTTTGGAGATTCACTAACAAAATATGAAGAAGGTATATGTTTGAAATTTAATAACCAAATGTCTCCAGAAACAATCATATGCACAGAAGATTTAATACAAAAAAAAAAAAAAGAATCGAATATTTATTGCAATTTTATTCTTAGTGATTACAATATTTCACCCAGGGATGTAGCATATTCAAATTACGAGATCTTGAATTATCCACATCAACGGAAAAATTTCGTAGTAATTTTCAATATAATATTAGATGCGCGTGTGTGTTGTATGTTTGCGTGCAATATAGATATGGACATATGAATATATAAGCATGTATATACTTACATGTATATACATATATAGGAGACACCATGAACGCACGAAAGCGCTAATAAAGAATTATCCAATATTCTGACTACCTCCTTTTCCTTATTAATTATTCACACATATATATACATATATATGAATTTACACACACACACACACACACACACACACACACACACACACACACACATATATATATATATATATATATATATATTATATATATATATATATATGCTTCTTTATATACATACCTAAATATACACTTGTATATATATACATATTTAGAAATGTGTGTGCGTTTCTGTGTGTGAGTGTGTGTGTGTCTGTGTGAGTGTGTGTGTGTACGTGTGTGTGTGTGTGTGTGTGTGTTTGTGTGTGTGTGTGACTTACGTTTTCAACTTAAGCTTGCAAAGAAACGTCATAGTCCATTGAGCCGACCTCTGTTCATAAATCATATCTGATATTATTGACTGTAAGCTAATATAAGTATGATAGGAAGTGTAAATGTAGTGAGAAGTAAACGATTGATTTACAAACTGAAAGCAAAAGGACAACAGTAAATAATGTAAAGAAATTGCCCCTGCGTTGTAATATTTTATACGATAACATCAAAGATAGATGTACATGCATAACGATTTCTTCTTAACAGATAAAGTGAGAAATTTTTAAAGATGATACAGTAGAATCGTTCGTATCGACTTTAGAATTTAAGTATATATATATATATATATTTATATATATATATATATATATATATGCGTGTTATGTGATTGCGTGTGTCTGTGTGTTTGAGTATGTATGTGTATATATATATATATATATATATATATA
>NC_068991.1:76136002-76141286 GCF_001194135.2 Octopus bimaculoides
CTCTCTCTCTCTCTCTCTCTCTCTCTCTCTCTCACATACACACACACACACACACACACACACACTTACAGGAAGAAATATGGCATAATTGCATACAACTTATGCAATTATGGAAACAGGCAAATCGATTCCAGGTCAATTAAATATGATTTTGTTCCTATAACAAAAAAGTCACTTTTAACCGCAAAACTCAAACATGTATATCATGAAAACGTTTTCTATACAAATGGCTCGAAGTAACATGCGACTCCTTATTTTTCCTTGTTCCGTCCCATCTTTATCATTTTTATTATATGTTTATATATATGATAGATGCTAAACGCACCTTAAAAATATGTATACCACTATAGTTTCAGTTGAAATGTGATATAAATCATTTATTCTGTAAACGCGTCTCGTTCTAATCTTGTTTTCCATACATATAAACACAGAATAAAATTAGTCGGTGAAAAGAATATCGTCACAACAATTGCTGTAAAGCGTGAGAGTCAAAGCTGAGGCTGATAGCGATCGATGGCCAAAGCTTCGCTAGGGAAAACCTGCAATGATGCAAATATATCAATTGTCTATATCTACAGAATATATTAAGTAAAAAACGTAACAATTTCAACGACCTTGCATCTAGCTTCCCAGTCTTAACCAGAAGTGAAGACATAGACAAAAATGAAGGCATAGACGACCAGATTAGAATTTAGGAATTCAAACGCTGGAGATCGGGCTATATTGTATCACCAACAGAGAAGAGGTAGTTCAGTCATATACTACTATTCTCGCACGCTATGAAAAAAGATCATATTTTGTGATATACAAATAGAGAGAGTAATCCGAATAATCAACTTTTCAAAGACAACCAGGAATAGAAGTACGGACTGATCAATCCAACAATCCCGAGAATTTATGCAAATTATTTGAAACATTTCCTCTAAATATTAAGATCCGGAAAAAAAGACGACTGGGAGTTAAAAATTGTAAACAGAAACAAAAATCACTATACAAATAAATTGCTTGTAAATTGTCATAAACAATTCAGACACCGCGAGGTACTGCGCACATATTTGAAATTTCTTTCAATAGAATAGCGAAGTTAAAACCCAACCAAAACACTGCGCCTACCCAAACTGAACAGAGCTGTGATCACTTGTGCAGTTGAAGGATGCAATAGACGTAGGACTTCTGAAAAATAATTATAGTAACTAACGTTTTGCGTGATATATTTTGTAATGGATAAACTCTTGCCAGTTAGATCAAAACTTTTCAATGACTGGTTAATATATTATTATAATAGAGAAACGTTTGCGTGTGATATAACTAAAGATTTTGCGTGATAACTCTTTCGTAAACTTCAACAAGATGATTAGAAATCAACGTAATTTCCTCCCTTCAAAACATTAACCTTTTATTATTTTCATTTTACTGATATTTCTTCGAAACATGATTTCTTACGAAACCGTCCATGGAACAACCTTGCTTTCTCTATGAATACAGTATATCAAGTATTAATGGAATATGCAACATATTACGTTGAGTATTTCCAAGGCAATGGAAAACACTGCAAAAACGAAATGATGCATCGCATGTACTCTAGTCGTTTTTTACAGTGAAAGGACAATACGATGTGAAAATAATACTATAAGCAAAATATTAATAACAATAACAATATCAATAATGATAACAATAATAATAACTGTAAGAAGAAATAGGATAGGAAGAATAAGAAGAATCTGGCTAGGCTAAGTTAAGCATGCAACAATGTATTGCAGACGGGCCAAATAAGACGTATATAGTGACATGCAATGCAGTGTTGGGGAAAAGACGTTTCAAATATACAGGGGAGGATAAGTAAATTAAATATAGCTTCTTTTCAGTCGTATTGCGTGACATCTTGAGCAAGTGTCTTCGAATCGACCAATGCTTTGTGAGTAGATCTTGTAACCGAAAATAAAAAGAAACAGATTGTGTATGTATATCTCTGTGTGTATATTCATAAAAATACTACAGTTATCCGAACTTTGGTCAGAATTTACTTTTGGTTGGCTACACTGCCTTCAGCCCTTGCATGCTAAGGTACAGTACTCGAATTGTATCGTAATCAAGGTTTGACCTTGATCGCTCCATTTTGCTTGCTTGTGCTACGGAGTAAACATGGCCGCTCCGCTGGCCATTTCTACGAAGGAAGAACGGAAATTCGTGATCCGACTTCTCGGGTCTGAAGATGTGTCAGGGATCTAATTTATCACAAGCTTTCAGAACAATATCGGGACGGCACTCTACTGGAGAGAAATGTGTATGAGTGGATGGAGAAGTTTAAATGTAGCCGGACAAGTGTGAATCACGAAGAGGGAGTAGGACGCCATCGACATACATTATTGACGTCAAGATGCATCAAGCTTGAAAGATGGTCCTGGCGAACCGACGAAAGACCATCGATAACGTGGCTTGTTGTCTGAAAATTAACCATTTTTCTTATTTCTTTATTGCCCACAAGAGGCTAAACATAGAGGGGACAAACAAAGTGATTAAGTCGATTACATCGACCCCAGTGCATATGTGGTACTCAATTTATCGACTCTGAAAGGATGAGAGGTTAAGTCGATCTCGGCGGAATTTGAACTCACAATATAAAGACAGACGAAATACTGCTAAGCATTTCACCCGGTGTGCTAACGTTTCTGCCATCTCGTCGCCGTCTGAAAATTAAGCATGTATCTGCGTACGAAATCATCCACGACAAGCTTTGGTTGTGTGTGCGAGATGTGTGCCAAAGTAACTTACCGGAGTTCATAGGCGCAATTGTGTGGAGAGTTGTCAACGCTACTCGACTGCTACGACAATGAAATCAAAGATTTTTGGAGAGAATAGTCACAAGAGGTGAGATCCGGGTCCCTCATTTTCATTCAGAATGCAAATGGCAGAATATGGAGAGGAGTCACCAACGAAAAAGAAATTCACCAATCAACAGTTTTTGGTGACGCAAAAGGGCCTATACTGGAAGATTACCTGAAAACGGGTTCTACAGTCACTAGTTTAGGCTGTAGTAAAATGCTGCTGACGAACTGGAACCTGCAATTTCCACAAAGTTTTGAGGTCTGTTGTTAGAGCAAGTGTTATTCTTACACGACAATGCACGCCTACGCACGGCTGCCCACACCGTTGAAACCATTGATAAATTGAGCTTCAATTTACTGGAACACACTTCGTACACTCTAGATTTTATTCCTTCCGATAATCAATTATACATTATGAAGTCGTTGATTTTATACGGCAACGAATCGCAGGAAGCACTGCGTAAATGGCAGTGCGACCAGCCGTAAGCTTTCCTCGCCGATGCAATACGTAAGATTCCATCTGAAAAGAAACGTATCGCAAAACAAGAAGAGTATGTCAAAAGGCGATGTAACCGTTCAACTTCTGTTTTTACTTTTATAATTTATAGATAAAAAATGCGTATATACGCGTGTATGACTTTGCGCTTTTGACTAACCTCACACCCCGTCCATCGCTTATCTGGCGTAGGTTAATTTAGGTCCGGCATCTTAGCGTTTCGGTAAAGTAAAACACTGGAACAAGCAACTGACTTTATGAAAAAAAAAGAGCTGGTTTGGATTTCTTCGACCTAAAACCTTCAATGTTGTGATCCAAGCATGGCTGCTGTTCAATGAGTGAAACGAGTGAAATATAAAAGACTGATCGATAAAAAAAAAATAAGCAAACACAAAAGAAAGACGATTCATCATCGTTACTCACAGTTAGACGCTGCCACTGAGAATTGATCAGGTCACCCATCAATCATTCCGCTCCGAATTACTCCAAAAATATGCTCTGAAAATGTTATCTCGTCACTGAGCAACTTTGTGGTCGAATGGGGGGATAAATATTACAACGTGGCAGTGTGGGCTAGAGGCTTCATGGAAAGGAAAATGACGTTATTCGAAGGAAGGTTTGCATTTTCGAACTCAGAGATGAGAAACGTAAAGAGGATACTGGAGGCAGTCTAAAAAGCCAGCTTCAAAATATGGCTGAAGCGAGAAGACCAAAAATGTCTTAAAAGCCATAACATGCCGGCTGGGAAATAGCATCGCTTGGTGAGACTGGCTTCAGTATTCTTCCCGAGAAAGACACATGACGGACCTGCCGCAAGGGTGGAAGTCAATACATTCAAAAGACCCACTGACATTGCACGGTTATATACATGTGTGTACGTGTTTGTCTGAGTCTGGGTGTCTCTCTATATAATATATATATATATATGTCTAGAAATATGTCTATATGGCTTTTGATTGAAAAGGCATGAGCTCTTTTGGTGAGGGGAGATGGAACAGTTTTGGCGACAATTAAATAGTGTCTATAATTCATGAACAGAAGAGAAAACTGTTAGATTTGCACTAAGTAACGTGAAAGTCTATTAGTTTAAGTGATTTGGTCAGTGACCGCGCAACAATGAAATAATTGAGTTAGATTTTTCCGCTTCCTAATCAGACACATGATAACATTGTCATTAATTAATTACTTAGCACTTGTACAAGAAATACAATAATTCGTATTACGAAATTTATCAAAACAGTAATTGAACTACCTCGTTCTAAAAGTATTTATGCCAAACCAAAATGAATATAACGTTTATCTAATTGCTGTTTAATGAGATGTCCTTTCAATCTTTTAAACAATTTTCATAAAACTGACATAATACAAGTTAATTAGTATACAAAGAATATCTAATATTTTACGAGAGTAGAAAGTTAACTTGAATACTTTAACACAATTTAAAACATACTTGAGGCAGGTTCTGCTCTTCATTGATCGGGTGTCAACAGAATAAATATCAGTAATGACCGGTCGTTTATTTAAACGTCTGAAGAAGTCAATTTAGGTTAATTACGTCATGCTATACACACTACAGAAAATTAGGGGCTGCTTATGCCCTGACAGTCATATATTCTTTTATAGGAGTAGAATGGTGTATTAAGTGTCATTGCAGATTATTCTTTTATTCTTTTATTCTTTTATTCTGGAACGAGCTTAAGTCATTTGACTGCGGCCATGCTAGAGCAGTGCCTTCAAGGGTTTTAGTCGAAACAAATCGACGCCATGATTTGTTTTTAGCCTTGTACTTATTCTATCAGTTTCCTTTTGCCGAACCGCTAAGTTACGGGGACATAAACACATCAAAACCGGTTGTCATGCGTTGATGCGGGGAACAAATACAGGCACAAAGACACTCACACATAGATAAACACACACACACACACACACACAAACACACACACACACATACACACACACACAC
>NC_068991.1:76141432-76142814 GCF_001194135.2 Octopus bimaculoides
TACATACATACGACAGCCTTCTCACAGTTTCCGTTTACCAAATCCACTCACAAGGCGTTGGTCGGCCTGAAGCTATAGTAGAAGACACTTGCCCAAGGTGCCGCACAGTGGAACTGAGCCTGGAACCATGTGGTTGAGAAGCAAGCTTCTTACCACACAGCCACGCCTGTGCCTATCTTTGTATTTTGTTTGCTTGCTTCCGTTCGAAATACCATCCTACTCAACAGAGACAACTGTTGTGCATCGTAGATCTCTCCATGCATGGAAGATTCTCCCGCGAGAACGAGGTATGAGCATCCATGTGTTCGGCCACCTGAACTACCGACTCTTTGAATTATTATGTAAATGGGTGAATATTCCACATATACGCGAACCTTTATTTTAATACTCAAGTACACTGAGTGCGAGTCAATATGAGAAGGATGGATATTTGAACTGCAGAAATATTCTCTCCCACGGGATTCCTGAAAGCTTATACTCACAAATTACACACATATATACACATACACACAGACGCACATGCACACAGACGCACATACACACATACGCACATACACCCATATTCACAAATATCTTCATGTATCTACACATATATACTCGAGCAGAGATATACGTGCGTAGTCTCGTGTGTAAAATATATTGTAATATACGTAAATAAAATCTTGTACATGAAAAATATAACGAATATGTACCCACGCTCACAAATTCACCTATACATACGCAGAAGGACAGAAATTTCGACGCAGGAGATAAATCTATACTCAGTCACTTGCGCGTTAATTTCACAAGCAGGCTACTCCTTTAATTGGATCAACTGGAACCCTCGTCGTCGTAACTGAAGTATATGTTCAGTGATATACTAAACGAGATCTATACTAGAAATCAACCACATCACACAGTGATGTATTCTACCACCTTCCGAAAACTTTCACTTGAAATAACTTATTATATAACATCTTACAATGAATAATGTCTATATGTAGTTTATTTCATGAAGGAAAAAAATTTGAAAATGAAGAAACATAAGAAAACTTATTAACGTTTGCAATGCTCGTATTTACAGCTCTTCAATTCGCAAGAATTCCTTGGACGCTGTAATTACAATTTTTTTTTGTGTCTGGGAAACTTATATTGAGTAATAATTTTACCATTCAGTGTATCTTTTGTGTAATACTTTCACGCAAACTTCTATTAATTTTCTTATAGTGTAAGAGGACTTACACATGCAATAGAAAGTTAGGATGTAATTCTTCGACAATTTTTTACTCGAAACTCTTTTACAACTCTCAAATTTTATTTATGGATATTTAAAGAAATTTGCGTTTCAAAATTATTCACAAAGTTTATGTCTACCTGTAAAGATGTGTGTGTGTGTATATATA
>NC_068991.1:76142882-76144288 GCF_001194135.2 Octopus bimaculoides
TATATATATATATATATATATATATATATAGATAGATAGATAGATAGATAGATAGATAGATAGATACTGATTAAAGTGTATCTAATAATACTTTAAGGTGTGAGACGGTGAAGAATATCTTCACAACGTTGCAGTCTAATTATTTACGATGAAAAATTAAAACCTTTTGATATATTTAAATAGAAGCGTAACGTAATTTATTCCCCCATGTATTTTAAGAAATATCAATTTGCTGTTAATTAATGTAATTATGTTATATAATCACTGAAGCCATTTTTTCTAATTGGTAAATAAGAAAACTTTGATTTAGAAAAATTAATTTTAATTTCGGTTTCTAATATTTTTTTAGCAGACTTTCTGAAATTCCTCATACAAAATAAAATATCTTGTTTTAATATCTGAATCGGATTTTTTTTTTCCTATAGTTAACACACTCTTGCCATTTGAGTGTGAATCTGCGCTTCATTTATTCTGCAGAAAAAAGTTTATTCCCTACTACACACTTTACTCAAAACGAAATTTAAATGGTAAAAATTGTACTCCATCCATCAGAGGCAACGCTATTCAGCCATCCATACTTTACAACATTAACATCAGCTTTTGTACTGGTCTTAAGTCAATACTGTTTGAATAAATTATGTTCAAAAGAACCTCTTGTACTATCGTGTATTAGGAGTCGTGTAGTTAAAGAATATCCTTTTATAATTGAAAACATTAAGGCTTGATTTAAAGAATACTTAATCTTTGATTCTTTCGTTCTGAATTCAGCCAATGGATGAGAGCGTGCTGGAGCACTGTCTTGTATAATTTCGTCAATAAAATCTACCTTAGTATTTCTTTTGAGTTTGATGCTTATGCAAATAATATCTTGCTGCCGAACTGGTAAATTACGGGGGTGTAATTGAAACGATGGCGGTTCTGGAGTGAGACACTCTCACACCCGCTAACTCACACACGCACGCACACACACAAACACATGTATTCTGGTATTCTTGTACTAGTTTCAACTATTACACTGCGGTAATTCTAGTCATTGCTTTAGTGCATACAAACCGAGTGTAGTAATTATTTTCAGTTACAAACATATTCCATCCTTTTCTTTTGCTGAACTGCTAAGTAACAGAGGTATCTATAATCCAAAGCAGAAACAGATCAATCAGGACGAATACATAGACATATATAATATGTATCACTGTCCGCTTGCGCACACGACAATTGGTCAAAGTTCACCACACTAAAACTGAACCTCAAAGCACGTGAGTGCGAATCAAACTTCTTCGACGCACACCTATAGTATGCACCAATATAAGTATGTATTTATGCATATATATGTAAACGTAAATGTATACAAATACATGTAAATATATGTATAAAATGTATATATATATATATATATATATATATAT
>NC_068991.1:76144430-76145348 GCF_001194135.2 Octopus bimaculoides
TATATATATACATATATATAATATATATATATGTATACATATATGTATATATGTACGGGTGTGCCCGTGCGTTTGTGTGTTTGTGTGTGTGTTTATGTGTGAGTGTTTGTGTATATTATCTTTCATTTCCTATCTGCAAATTCTGTTTTAATTCGCATTTTATTTGGGATGTAATTATAAAACCCTCTACCACTGACGCCACAAAAATACTCTTGAGAATATGAAGTTGTATCTGGCAACGTTTGGCTGACTTTTTTTTGATTTTTTTTTTTTAATTTTTAATCTTAGACTGAGAGCACAATATTATTTAGAAATAAAATTATCATTGGTGATTTCGTCTCTGCAGTATAAGAAAATTGGTGATTAATTTTAAAACATTGGTTTGTTTCTTAATCCGTATTTCTTTGTAATGTTAGAGACGGATTGACTCTGTTTCGATGCAGGAGCATTTCCTTCATATCACATTCTGCCATTGTAAATGAATGATACGGTGAGTAATGTGTTTATATGTAATGGAAAAAAGAGTTTCTTGTGGTTAGGGATGTCTTTTAGCATATGCCTTCTACCTCGTAGATGATCTGTCGTGAAGCACAAATAAGGCAACCCCAAAATACGTGAAAGGAAATGTGGGATTCAAGACGAAAGATTAAACCGGTACAAAGTCCATCTACCACAACTTCTGCCACAGGCCGGAAAATTCCAGGTGAAGAGATATTATAATTGCATTCACTTCAATGCTCAGCTGATATCTTTTTTCGACCCCGAAAGAATGAAAGGCAGGGTAGATCTCTGTTAAACGTGAACTCAGGACGTAAAAACGGCTACAGTAGCAGACACTTGCCTAAGGTGCCACGCAGTAGGACTGAACTCGAAACCATGTGGTCGGTAAGCAAGCTACTTACCACAAATACATATATT
>NC_068991.1:76145485-76148348 GCF_001194135.2 Octopus bimaculoides
TATATATATATATATATATATATGCATATATGTATATTACAGCACCATTGCCGTAACCTTCTGAAACAGTATTCTCTAGACCTTCGACACGACGACCAACGTCATTATTATTTATATATAAGTGTGTGTACATGTGTGTGTGTGTATTTATATATACACAGGTATAGAGAGAGATGCATATATACTTATACATGTACATATGTAAGTGTTCTAACTCCAAATACCGACTCTTCCATCTCTGAAGGATTGGTAATGTATTTTCGTGTCAATAACTGAGTTTGATTCAGCCACAGTACTCTCTGGCATATTTAATTGTTTGTAATTGCATCAGTAACAATTATAATTAATATTGTTGTAGCAGTAAACTCTGAAACTTCTAATAACAGCACACTTGAGGGAATGTGTGTCACATTTGAAACTGAATTTCAAGTCGGACGCTTCCACTGCAATTTACATTCTAAACTGTCACGAAATGTCCACGTTTATTTCAACTTATTTATTTAATAACATTAGAATTTACTTCGTAACAGAAGGTGGTTGTTATGAAAAAGAAATTCTACAACAGCTACGTGAATTGCTGTGATATTAATGATATTACGATTTCAATTGCGAAAAACATGTGGTAAAATGAGTAATATTTTGTGAAATGGCAAGAGAGGACGCAAGCGAAAACAAATAACAGTAATTGAAAGTGAAGAGACCCCTTTGCATTTATAATGACCTGATAGATGCTGAAATTACATAGAATGAAAATCATTTGTTAGAATAGTTGAGTTGAAGAATGCAAAGAACAGTCCTGAACCTTACATTAATTTCGAGACATTGATCGAATTTGTATTAAAGATAGTACAATAAATACCATCATTATTTTGCTTCACTTTAACCTTCTTACATTCAATTTTAATTTTTTTAAAATTTCATTACATTTTTCCGTAACATTCTAGTGATTACGCAAATTGTTTCTAAATATTTTTTACTGCCAGTTAATTTTTATATAGTTACCTCCCAGAAACACTGTATACTGCTAAATGTTTTCTACACTCTACTAATAGAACGTTCTTAATTTCCATTTTGGTGACCATTGCAATAATATTTTATGTGGTCACCGAGAAACCCTCTACGTAGTCACTTGTCCAGTTGGAAATGCAGCAATCCCGCACCATATCGCCGTTCACCTATCACGGTTCTCCTATCGCGGTTTATTATTTAAGCTTACGTCGATTCATCCGTGGTGTGGTTTTGCTTTTATAATAAAATAAATACATACAAATTATAAAAATAATTTTAAAAAATATACGATACAGTACTCATTCTACTTCGCGGATTTTCACCTATCGCGTGGGGTTTAAGAACGTAAAATCCGCGATAGTCGAAGGATTACTCTAGTCATTAAATTTCATTTAAATCTTCATCTATCATCTTACGAAGTAAGGCTATATTAGACATGTAGTCATAAATATAATAAAAAACATAACATTAATCATCGCGATCTAGCTGCCGCTGATTGTGACAGTTCACCAATGAAAAGTATGTTGAATTAGGAGTGGCCTGGGGTTAAACAACCTCCGTTGTAAATCTCTGGAATTCTACGAATGCCATATTTTCGTGTTTCTTTGCGTCTCAATACTCACATAATTTCAGTAATTGATAATGAAGTTGCGTTCTCAGCTTTTCGGTTTAAAAACCTTAAAGACAATCTTACATGTTTTCTTTTCTACAAAATCGAATGTCGAATCATTCCATATTATAGAACATTCCATGCTGTCTAGATTAGATAGAGATAAATATTAAAAAATTACATGTATGCATCATAGATTATTGATACAGTGAGTTGTCCACGAAAGATTACGATAAACAATGAGAATGAATAGAGCAGTGGAAAACTATGGTACGATTTCTTTGGAAAAATACTAGTCCGATGTGGTGGATTTAAAATTTTCCCAATGGAAGTTGGTACTTAGTCAAAAAGAAATCGATGCCATATGTCCAATTGAGCTGAGGCTGTCTTCCAAATGGCTGAATCCATAAACTGCTTTTAGCTGCCGGTTGTGGTTAAAGACTTTTGAGTAAATTGTTCATTGAAATTAAGGTCACAAACCTCCTTATGTCAGGCTACACAATTCGCATGACAGATATTGACAATATCCACGAACGTGTATCACGCCTAGTGTGATACACATTCGCGGAAGACAACGCGCGAAAAGAGAGGCGATATATTATCAGCAAAATTGTTATGAACTCCTCCGATATATATATATATATATATATATATATATACATATTGCGTTATTAAAACGATTTAACTTCTTAGTATAAGTGGAAAATAATGTTTGTTTTATTTTATGTGCTTATGTGTATGAAAAATATAACAAACATGTTTTCACAGAATAAGTGGTTTTGTACCGTAGTTCGACTAAAATGTTGTTCGCATACGTATACTTGAAGTGAGTTTAGTATATACAATTCATATAAACGTACACAATAAAGTAACAAGGATGGAAGATGACAAGGAAAAATGAAGAGCCACATGTTGTCTCGTGTGTTTTGTTTAGAAAAATATTTTAGTATATAGATTTGTAAGTTTATCGGTTAAAAGGATGTTTTTATTTATTTTTTGCTTTTTTGTTGTATAGGACACAAGAGTAATATTTAACCGACCTGGATCTGGTTTCAATGTTTTCAATTCGAAACTTTTACGTAATTTTTCCATATTTTTCCTAATTTAAAACCGTGTAAGGTTTAATGATCAAATAGCCATGTCACGTTCGTGAATAGCTATACGTATGACTGTATGTGTGTGTCTGGCTGTGAGTGTATTATATACTATTTGTAAATACGTCTATATATATATATATATATATAT
>NC_068991.1:76148358-76153732 GCF_001194135.2 Octopus bimaculoides
ATATATATATATGCTTATATATATGTATATATATATATACATATATATATGTATATATATATGCTTATATATATATGTATATATATACATATATATATATATACACATATATAAAGGCGTGCTCGTGTAAGAAAATATAATTTACATAAGAATGAATATAAACAAATGTATACAGTTATGCATATGAAGGTCACTATAAACATACCGACGTCATTATAATGACAAACTGAATTAACTGCTGTTATAGAAGCTCAAAGCTGACATTTAACGCACCCAAACGCACCAGCAAACAAACGTCTAGCAGAAGAAATATTTACACCCCCATATAAATATCTGAATACTTTTTGCTATAAAACGTGCTTCATACAATATTATATCAGATTGTAAAATATAATGAAGACCACTGAAAGAAAAAAAAATGATTAAGTGCCAAAAAAAACAAGACCAAACTAAAGAAAATTAATCTTTGTTTTGGAATAAAAAGAAAGAAAGAAAGAAAGAAAGAAAGAAAGAAAGAAAAGGAAGATTACTGCTTCAGTGACATTTAATGGTAATGCTCTGCTTCAGAGACGGATGAATTTGAGAAATGGATATTTTATATTTTTCTTGCAAAGTTTGTCTGGAGAAAGATGAATGCTTTGCGTAGACATATATTTGCATTCAGCAGGAATAAGTTGAAAATTGAGCGTTGGTAAATATTCAATGGAGTTATCACGAAATGAACGAGCAAAAGAAAGGACTTTAAAAGAAATTTTTCAAAAGATTGGTCGGTCAGTCCAGAGCAAATAGAGTCTATGGTAAATATGGACAAGTCTGGTAACAACATCTCCGTTTGCATCAGTAGTTAGAAACACATCATTCAACGGAACCCAGTTTCCAAAATGAATTCCTTTGCAATAAATTAATAAATAAAACAAATTCATCAGATAACTATATATTGAACGAAAATACATGAACTTACTGAGTGTTGGCAGTGACCTTAGAAATATATTTACAACTAATTACGACAGACTGACAAGAACAAATATGATTATTTAGTAGATGTAGAAGTGAAATACTGGATTAAATTAACAGTATTTAACTTTATGTTTGTATTCAAATCCCTGTGGAGGCATTGTTTTTTGCCGACACAGTAAACACCATGTTTCAGAGACAACTCCACAGATTCATTTACTCCTCGACATATACGTGAAATTGTTCGAAATTATTCGGAATGCTATCACCATTGTTTTCCTTTTGTGGCTACATCTTTGAATTCAGTAGGCTAGTGGAGGGTTCATATTTTATTTAATTTTACTTTAAAGTATATGTATGGGGAAAATATTGTAAAATATTGAATAGAGTATTGGGTTTCTGTGTAATGTGTCTACGATTACATGAAAAGTAAATACAGTAATATATTATGCTATAATATATTATGCTATGCAATTTGATATAAACGACATTACAAAGAATAAAAGTGACTAATTTTGGACGTGATTTGGTAGAAGTGTTAGTGCGTCGAACAAAATAACTTACGTTATCTATTGACGGACCCTTTACGTTCTGAGTACAAGTTCTAACGAAATAAACTTTATTTTACATATTTCCTGTGATGCTTAAATAAAGAAACAAGCATATATTGCTCAAAAACGACTAATCCCTCCGTACAAAGAGATTTGTTGAAAATTATTCTTCTCTCCACTTTTCGGTTGGGCAAAGTTATGCTGCAGCCGTGAGGTTAAGACGTTTGATATGCAACCACACAGCTCTGTATTCGAACTTTATGCGCGGTGGAGTGAGCAGCCATACTCTAATATGGAGGGCGGACAAAGGTTCGTGGCTGAAATTTTGTAATGTTTAATTATGCATAAGTCTGTTAGATTATGTGTGCGCACATATGTATGTATGTATGAATGTATGCATGTATGTATATATGTATTTATGTATGTATGTATGTATGTATGTATGTCATTGTTCAGTTTTATTTCAAGGGAAAGGACTGGTTTCTAACCAAGTTTCAAGTCTCCTTCATTGGAATTTCCACATCAGGAACAGGGTATGCTTGTATGTATGTATGTATGTATGTATGTATTATGTATGTGTGCGGTATGTTTTGGTTTATGTATGCATTCTCATGCATATGGTTGCAGATGTAGATATCCTCATATATATTCAAATGATAAACTTCTAGAAAGTTTTATCGATTTTTACGTATGTATGTATGTATTTATGTGTATGTTCGTCATATGAAAGTCAGTGATAGTTGTTCCGTTACATTTGGGGCTGTCATAGTAACAGGCCAAAATAAATAACTAAAATCAATTTTACAAGAAACAGAGATAGAAAGAATCCAAACAGAATAAGACAGGCTTTAAGTTATCATGTGTGTACACTGGTGATCAACAGAAACAAAGACTTCAAATATATGGTATTTTGATAAGGGATTCGTCTATGCAGGGCACCAGATAATCACAAATGCGTCCGTTAATATCACACATTCTGTGTGGCTCAATTTATGGAAGCGGCGGTGTTTCATAGTCGCAAATGCCTGATTGTCTCATTACAGCAATGAATTATGCGATGTCTGTAGCTACAAGTTTAAGACATCGCTGGTCAATGGAGTGACATTGATTGAGTACGCAGCACTGCATCAAATGAGGCAAAAAAACACCATGGGAGTCCGTTTACGAAAATATCACGTGTACCTGTGTGTGTGCTTGCATATGTATGTAATGCATGTAATGTATGTATGTATATATGCATTTACGTATGTATGTATGTATTATATGTATGCAATGTATGTACGTAGTGTATGTATGTTTGCATGTATGTATGCATGTGTGTATGTATTTATGTATGTGTGTATGTAGGTATTTATGAGCTTCAAATAGCTAATACTGAACGAAAATACTTTATTTCGATACAATTCTTCGACAAAATTAAAGTTCGTAATTTCATTCTGATGCAAGAATTAGAATAACCAATATGAATAAATTTAGCACTGCTGATATAAAAAAAAAAATTAATAACAATAAAGATGACTGTCCTACAATGAGGGTTATATATTATCTCTTGCTAAATGTGACTAAGTTGGACGTATACGATTAAATAAGAAGGCAATAATAAAGAACGAAAGGCTTGGAGTAGTAGAATCACTCCATAATTCGTTGAATTTGTCACTGTTGTTGTCTTCATTCCTTGTAGACAGAATAAATAGCTCCAAGCTAATCACTTGCTTTCACATTTCGTTCAATATTTTATCAGGAGTGTTACTTCCGTAAAATGAATACCATGTTGAACAGAATTCCATATAAAATGTATATTTCATAAAATCATTTGAATAAGCTGATTATTAGTAGATGAATTCATTCAAAATATAGCCTGAAGTTTTTTCTAAATGAGACGTCGTCTGCTGTGTTTATCATAAAACCGTTGATAGAGTGTAAAAGGATACAGTGTATCGTATAGGTGAATAAAATTAATGGAGATAAGAGGTGGAGAAGAGAATGTCTGAGTCAATTAAATGAGGTAGATGGATAAATTGTGAAAGATGTATTGATATATGCTACTTAGTTTAAAAAATAAAACTTAAGTGTCTGGACAACATTTGACCGAATGCGTGAAGCATTTCGTCACGCAATCCGTGAATTTTTCATGTTTATTTCTGTTACACCATCAAAAAGCAAGAATGCGATAGGTATAACACACAAAATATACCGCTCCGCAGAAAATGGTATTGCTTTACTTAAATCAATATGGAGTTAGGTTGCTGAACTACAACTTTAAAGATTATCTCTTGTTGTCTGCGTTGGGCTGTTTCCGTGACTAAGATTTTAAAGTTTTATATACTTGAAAAATCTATTTGTATAGTATGTCGCATAAATATATGCATCTAGGAGTGTATTTGATAAATGGTTTGATAGCATACGATCCCATGTTCAAATCAGCATCACTTATCGATATGTATAGACAGGATAGGCTTAAAGAGATTTTACAATTAAAACAAATCCGTCAGCAGACATTTCAGATAATGAAAGAAATCAAATGATTAATTCTAATAACTTTTAATGGAAAGTAATTTAGAGTAGTTCAAGGATGGTGCTAGGGAGATTATTATAATTCTACAGATAAGTAATAAAGAAATAAACAAAAATAAGCTATGTCTACCGAAACTCAACTAATGGATTATTTTCAATTATACATAAACAGCGTTCAAAGGATAAACTAGAATCAGTACCATGCAGTGTATATTGTTGCTATTGTTGTTGCGGTGGTAGCAATTGTTTAGCCCCAGGCCAACCACAGTGATGAATTCTTATGACCAAAGATGTTCCAAAGCCACTTTTCTATCCATTCATTGAATAATAGTATAGCATATCTAGAATTTTTTTTTTACAAGTTAGTAGAATAAGATTTCACGATGATATGAATACAACAATTTCTAGCAACCCATACCAGAACGCACGGACTCGCTTAGGGGTATCACTGATAGAAAAACGGGCTTCATGCTATGCTTTGATACACAGACAGGCACAGATACCTAAGAGGGACGATTGAAGAGATGGCACAACTTGTTAGACATAACAGCCTAAATTCTTTTGCACCAAAAGCTACCGTCATAATATAGTCGGACACGTTGGAAAATACAGGCTCACAGACATGCACAACAGACACGCACAGACAGACAGACACACACACACACACGCACACACGCACACACATACATGCACACAAAAATATACTACATATTTTCGTGTTCGTTTTTATGGGAGGATGTATAGAAAAAAACAATTTAGGATCGCTTAATGCTTTCTAGATTACATATTTATTAAATTCTCACGACAAGATATTGACAGTAATTTCGAAGTTTCTTTTAATGAACAAACATCAGTGTGCGCACAGTTACTAAACCGAAATTTCCAAATCACCTTTGATATTATTCTTGGAGAAAACTTAATACATACACACACAGACATGCGCGCGTGGGTTCTCTGGGTGTAAGTGTGTAGAAAATATGGACAATGTTTCTATATCTGTTAATCACAGAACCCGTTCTACAGTAAGGATTCCTCTAAGATACTTGCACGGAATCCACAGAAGTGTCAAACACTTATTTCATGATACAGCAGATGTTGCGGTTATAAAATGATAACCTCTTGTTTTTTTTTTTTCCACAAAATTTCTAAATATTTTAAGACAATCAGATGTGAAGAACCTACAGATTAGAGAAAAAAGAGATAGCGCAGATGGTAGAGTTACCATATAGTATAAAGCCGTAGGTAAGATATAGTTGGCTTCAAAATGAAATACAGAAGTTTATTAATCAACCACATATTTACCATATATGTATAGGCGTGTGTGAGTCTGTATATATATATATATATATATATAT
>NC_068991.1:76153971-76157121 GCF_001194135.2 Octopus bimaculoides
TATATATATATATATATAATATATATGCGTGTGTGAGTGTGTATGAATATATTATATATATTGCAGGTATAAACCTGGATTTGTAATCTGGATAGAGTAACTGCACATTCCTCAATAGTTCAGCTTAGGCATTCTCTTTTATGTTAACATCTGTTTCTTTTCTCTATCCCAAATCATTATATCAGGTCTCTTGTGCTTACATTTTATTGAGGTTTTCACTGAGACATTTCACCAGTACTTCTTTTGTATTATGAGTGGCTATGGCTTCTACCATGCTGTGGGTTCCTATTTTTTGTCTTTGGGGTTATCCTTCCAACGGGTTTTCTGTACGTACGTATGTATGTATTATGTATGTGTGTATATACATATGTGCGTATATGTGTATGCATGTATGTAAGTATAAAGAGAGTGCTTATAACAGTGAAGAGAAATTGTTTAAGCAGTGACATAAAAATGATTATAAATGTTTATACGTAAAATCAACTCCGACATTGTCCTCAGAAATTTCCTTTAAAATTTCTACTAAATGATTCTGTTTTTAATAAAACAATATCTTTTTTTAACTAAATTTTCTATTTTCCCTTGGCAAGTAAGAAATCTAAAATTTACAAATGCAATTTCTTTTTTTGTCCATATACATAGTTTGTATATATAGATGCATATATGTACATTCAGTGAAAGCATTCTTTCACTTTCTGAAACTTAAAACTTTCATTATTTCACTTGAAGTTTCTTATTGTTATTATATGTGAAAACGAAAAAGCATCCGAGTAGAGGTTCTTGCACATGTGTAGGCACATACGAAAGTGGTGCGTTTATTTAGCTGCTGTAACACTAGAGAAACAACACCTTATTGCCATCAAGAATCACAGATAAATGTAATCCTATATCCACCCTAAAAATAGATTTCGTTGTCATTTGAAATGTGCATATCTTTAGATTTATTGAAAACAGTTTTACAATTTATGAAATTTTAGGCGTGCATCCTTCAGCTGACATCTGTCAGCTGACTTCTTTCAACTGACATCTCTTAATGCTTTATGAGCGTAAAATATTATAAAATATTATAAACTTGAAATGAAGGGAAAAAAGTATTTCGGTCGAATGGATATCTGAGTAAAACATTTCTTCTTTTAAATAAAACAAAAATTCATTTCGCACATCCTCACTTTCTAAAGTGGGACACACATACACACACACACATACGCACGCACATACACACATACACACACACACATACACACACATACACACACACATACATACACACACACACACACACACACACACACACACACACACACACACACACACACACACACACACACACACACACACACACACACACACACACACACAATGAAAGTGAACGGATATTTATCATTTCAATACCAATTTTACAGTCAGCTGGAAAAATATTCTTGACTTAAAATAAGCAATTCCTTTTAGTTAAATATCAACTATTCAGTAGAATGCAGATTTGAAGTAGTTGCAGTTTGGTGCATATCAATATACATCTCTTTCATATTGGGAATATTAAAAAGAAAATATTTGATAAGAAAATAAATCTTTTCTCTCCAAAAATGCTAAATGCATTTGTTTGTTGTTTCATTTTCTTTAAGGGTGAAAAGTTTTCTTCGGATGCATACAAAATAGTTATAAACTTCGATTAATAAACAAAAAAATATATACTGCAGTTTTATCTCTCTCATATATATTCAGTTCTGTATTGAATAAAGTAAAAATGTTTTGAAATTTTGCAAACTTTTTTTACACTTTCCCTAATATGTTCATAGAAAAATACATCGTTTATAATTCAACAGTGTCAAAATATAATTTATTCAATGGTTCACAATGGAATTATATCAAATCCAGAAAAGGGGCGTCGTTTCAAAGAACAGTGCCACCTCAGCTGTAACATACCCTCCACAGAGGAAAGATTACAAGAACCTCTTTACGAAAGAATAAAGCAGGCTTCCAGGAAGGAAAGATAAAATAAAGACAAATGGGCACAGAGAGGAGAAAGTGAGAGAATAAAACATTCTCACAAAGTCCTAAACCTGCTTCTAATACACTAAACCGAGCTTTTCAAGATATTTCCCATACGTCTAACAAATGACGGTTCTAAAGAGTATGGGACTGAAATAAAGTACGTGGGAAAATTAAATGAGAAATGTTTTAAATGTCGAGCATTTGTGTGGCTGAAAGGAAGACTTTCTCGGAATTCCCAGAGAGAATCTTCTCTCATTTTGTGTTGTGCCAACGACCAGGCGGTAATACCACGCACTCCCTATTTTTTTCCTTGAATAACTGTTGACTTCAAATACTGTCCAATTTAGATGTAATACATCCAGTACAATTTCATTTGTGTTTCTGAAATACTGAGATAATACGAACTCTGAAGGACAGCAGAAGATATCAAACCATGTACCAATGAAAACAAAACACATTCCAAGAGGCTTTTTGTTTAACTCGCTAGTCTTACTATTCAGTCATTTATTTTCACATATCTAACTGATGCTGGAGGGATAACAATATCAGTTTCCATGCAAATTTCGTAACCATATGTTCTCCGTTCTATCAAAATTCCTGACGATTTCATAGTTTCTTTCTCATTTCAACCAATCTAAAGATCGCTCTACTTCCTGAATCTATCCCATCACATGTGAAAAGTACAGACTACAGCCATCTATAAGAGAACAATAACTAATATAAATTAGTTGGATACGCGCCATTATGGACAGTTTTGAGGGAGGAGTTATATGCAAAAGTTGTTATAGAATAAATATATTTCATTGATTTATCATCCATTTTCACTTTCATTTTCCAAAATTATTTTGCATTTTTTTAATGTTAACCATCAACAACTTATATACAGAATTCAAACCATGACACATATTACTCATCAATGACTTATGTAATCGGAAAGGATTACAGTGTCAAACACCAAAAATTTAGGTGGTTGGAATGTCTTGACTAGAGTCATGCCGGCCTTGATTATGCTATTTTTTCAGGTTACATCTGGAATTACATTATTCTATGAATCCTGAAAGTAACTGGGTGTGTTTATTTCTAACACGATCTTAAACCAAGTAGAAGCACCAGCTATCAAATGTATATAAAATTAAAATGGTATCAAAAGTATATAAA
>NC_068991.1:76157959-76158582 GCF_001194135.2 Octopus bimaculoides
ATATATATATATATATATATATATATATATATATATATATATAGGTATGTATGTATACTTATCAGTGTTCGATTTAGTCAGTACCAGATTGCAAGAAGTACTTAATGGAATATATTCAACGAAATCCTTCACAAAGTTGCTTCTCGTGCGGATGCAATCCAATAACTGAAACCAATAAAAGAATATACTTAATTAACACTCGAATATATTACTTTATCAAATCGAACCGTTACGAACAACTGCGTCTCCGATACTCCTTTGTGAGATTTGTTAATCATAGTTCTCCATGGAATAAAGGAAGACAAGATGTATTCTCTTTCTGAAAACAAACTTGATACGGGTCTCTTGGAATATGCAATTGACGTCATAAGAAATTCTGTTCATTAACAACAAAACTAACTTCCGTACATTCCTGTGCACAATTGCAGATCACTGATATTTATGCGCATGTGTATTCACATATGAGCAGTGGTACGCTTGAAATTAGCTATGCATAAGCATGTGCAAGCACATGTACACATATTGCAGATATATATATATATATATATATATATATACATGTATATTGTACTCTTAGCAATACCCGCTGGGTAGTGTTTATTACAACTCACAATAATATATAT
>NC_068991.1:76158682-76163852 GCF_001194135.2 Octopus bimaculoides
CATTTATACATTCATTTACGTACGTATATTTACGTACATTAATACATACACAGATGATTCTGTGTAAGTTTATTTTTGCTGTGTGTGAAAATTCCGATTTACCACAATAAAATTAATATGCTGAGCATATTCAAAAATTTAATTTATTTAGGTTCCAAATTATATTATAAGACTATCTTGCTCTTAATGTTGCATCATTTGAAACTGTTTCTAATTTTTTATTTATTCGTAGCTACGAGATTGTATACGTTCTGATTGAGTGTTTCAGGTAGAATTCTAACATAAAATGATAATCATATTTCCATAAAATGCTATGATATACAAATAGTTATCGTCGTTTACACTTTCTTTATAAAACTTTTCGTTACTCTAATATTTTCGAAATAATTTTACAATCTATATTACATCTAAAAAATTAGATGTTATTTGATAAATTTGTGACGAGCGATCTTCAATAATCTGAAACAACAGTGATATTAACTAGATCGTAATTTAAAATAGATCATTAATCAAACCGGTAGCAGAGTTAATTTGACATTCAGCTCTAACAGAGTAATTAGATTACCAACTCTAAATATCATTCTGTAATAGACAATAAATTTCGAGATTCCAGTATTTTATGGGCACTTATAAAGTTAATTCCCATTTTGGAATGCCTAATTAATTTGATATTTTTTGAAATTACGTGTTCACGTAAAATTCAAGGTAACTTGATTCCTTTTGTATCAGGTCATCCCATAAGTTCTGTCCGAATTTTGAATAAAGAAAATAAGTGATCAAATGTTATATTTCATTGAAATTTAATCATCAATGTACTTTCCCTGATTATCTATGACTTCCTTCCATCTATTTACAAGCTTTCTAATCCCATCAATCTAAAACTCTTTTGGTTACAAAGCGAAGAACACTGAAATGTCAGTTTCAACTTCCTCCTGGCTTGCGAAAGTTATGTCTCCCAAATTATTCTGTAAACTACGAAACAAATGGTAGTTTGAAGGAACAAGGTCGGGAGAATAAGGTGGATAAGGAATTTTTTCTCAACCAAGTTCTTCTATCTTCTGTGATGTGATCTTTGCAGTGAGGGGTCAGGCATTGTCCTGATTAAACACCACTCCTTTTCGATTAACTAAAGCGGGTCTTTTTTTCTTCAAAGAAATTATTTTCTTTATAAATAATGCCGACAAGATCGTCATGTCATATTCTAATATATGAACTCAATCAATTTGTAAAGCGAATATTTCAGGACCTTTCATTTGCTTCCCATCTCAAATTAGCGTTTTTCATGACCACGATATTTATTTCTTCTTCAGCATTTAGTCTTCATTTGGGATACGTTAAATTTGGAAATCGTTAGAAGGGTAATAAAGGTTAAAATCAATGTTGGATGTCCCTTTAATGATTCTAATTATGCTGCTTTCTTTTCAACCCTCATGAGTATAAAATATACATGCCACATGTGTCTTTCAAATATTCTGAGCATAATAATCCGAAAATGCTATCATTGATCATTCCCGAGAGTTTTTAGTATTAAGATCTAAAAGCGAAATGGTGAAGACGATAAATATATTCACTAAATTACCCAGCGCAGAGTGGTAGAGACTTAATATTTTAGCTTTGGCTCTAGACAGGAAATTACGAGAATATTTCAGTTAATAAATGTAACCTTCATTTAGATTTCTATTGTGAGACATTTACGATTTTAAGAGATAATTCAGCTGCATATATTTCTAAACGTAAATGGCCAAAATTAAAGATGTATATGTAATACAATATATATATGTATGTATATGTATCTACATATATAAATAGATGAATAATCAATATGAATAAAATATGTGTGAGTGTGTGTGTGAATGTGTGTTTGTGTGAGTGTGTGTGTGTGTGTGTGTGTGTGTGTGTGTGTGTGTGTGTGTGTGTGTGTGTGTGTGTGTGTGTGTGTGTGTGTGTGTGTGTGTGTGTGAGTCTATGTGTGCATGCGTGAATCCATACTTTATGTACAATGTATCGTTCGTTTCTTGATAGGATAAGCGAAAAATCACGGAAATGAGTGAGACAAAATATTCTTCAATGAATATGGACGTTTTACGTTAGCCACTTCACCTATCATCTCGGAAAGATCTATACAGAGACGCGTTTGTATAAGGCCAACACTGTACAATACAGCAAGCGTTATAACACTAATTGGCTACGTCGTAAAATAATACCAGTTAAAACAGCTTATGAATAATTCTTCACGTTCCATACATACATACACACAAGTTCAAATTTATACTTGTAATTATTGGGGTACTGGGATATGTAACGTACTGCCTAAATACAAATCTTGGGAAATTAGTATTCTGAAAACTAGAAAGGAGAAAGCTGATTCGAAAACTACAGATCCAATTCACCACTGAAACTGTAAAAATCTGTAAAACTTTCCAAAAGTTTATCACTTAAGTAGATATGAGCATGTCTAGATATGCAAGTATATGCACGATAAGACATATATACAACACAACATATAAATCTGCACGTATACATAAATACAAAAATACCCTGTTGTTGATCTTGAAATTTCAATGAAAGAGCCTTGAATCTGGATTAGAAACCGGCTCTTTCTCTATTGGCAAGAAATCTTGAAAAAAACTGAATAACGATATACATACAAACGTATATATTACACATATACGTATGCATGTGCCTACTGAAGGGATTCACCCAGTTTTCTCTGGACGAAATACCGCAACCTACAAGCGTTAAAAGAAATGAACATCCACACATTACGAATGTGATATGTAAATTATGTTTACCCCGTTAGATTTGCTTCAGACTCAAATCTTAATTTTCTTTTCATTTACGTTACAATGTCGCACGTTAGCAAATACCTTTTATCCGTATATAGCTAAGACTAGCGATTTGAATTATTTTATGAAGTGACTCATCTATGTGGAATCAATGAGAGGAACTAATAGACAACTATCTATACCTATCGTTCTCGTGCATTTCTGTGGCAACTTGTTTCGCCTCGGTTGGCATTGTACTATCTTCTCTAGCATTCTACGTCTTCAAGGGATTTTTCCTAGACGAAATTATGCAGCTTATAAACATTTCATCAAAACCAATACATTAAGTACATTATTTACATTTGACGGATATTTGTCATCATCTTGTTTGTTGTTAACACGTTTCGTCTGATATACTCTCCAAACTTCTTCAGGTGTCCTGGAGAAATTTCGAGCCTGGGTTCTCATTTTTCAATGTTATTATTATTATGTTGTTGTTGTTGTTTTTTCTTCTTTCTTCAAATTTTCTTCCATTTCTCGCCGAGTGTTTTCCGTATACCTAGGACAGAGAAGCTCATTATATGCATTCCAAGTTTACTCACGCAAATTCACAGGTAAAATATGTATTTAAAAAAAAAAATTATTATTCAGATCACTGCCCGGAATCGAACTTGGAATCTTGAGGTTAGTAGCACGCACTCTCAACCACTTTGTTCATGGACTTCTAGTCAGTCTTGTAGGCGTTCAGGTTGGCTAGCGCTTAGGATCCAGCAGTGTTGTATGATTCTTTACTTAGCTTTGGACCATATATTGACAGTTCTATCATGTTATGGTCTGAGTGAGTAGACGGTGATATGTTTATGTTGTGGATAAGTCCATATTGTTTGAGAAGCAGAGGTCTAGGATGTTTTTACTTCTGGTTGGGGAAAGTATGCTGCATGAACATCATTTTCGTGAGATCTACTAGAGATTCTGCCTGATTGCATTCTTTTCGTGTCAGTCCTGAGGTTATGACACCTTCAGGCCATCTAATGCTGGGGAAGTTGAAGTCACCCATCAGAAGTGCATTAAGGCATTAGTCTTGGTGTGTGAGTTCATCTTTTATCTTTGTAAGATATTCCTCAAACTTGCCATCGTAGTTTGAGGCATTGGATGGGCAGTATAATGTGCATATTACCACGTCAATTTACTTAAGACGTACTATGAGTGTGTTGCAGACCGCATTCGAATGTGACACCAGTGTCAGTGCTGTCACACCATGGCTGTACATTGCAACTCCACCGTGACTTCTCTTTTTTCTGTCTGTGCGGAACACAGTGTACATTGGTACGTGTATCTCAGCGTCATGTATGTCTGCAGACAGATGAGTCTCTGTGAGTGCAATGCATACAGCTTGATTGCATGCAGAAAGTTCTCCCAAGCATGCTCTTGCTGTTGTTTTGCAAGAGGCCTCTAATATTCATCAGCAGAATTGGTGTCTTATTTTATAGATTTGGCCTCACGAGTTCATAGGAGCGGCTGAGTTCTTTCTTTTTACGTTCTATCTGCGCCTTGGTGCTATTGAATCCATTGTTTTTCAGGGCTGCAGTAATCACATTATTGGGTGGGTCATTTTCGGTAGCAACCCAAGCCCGGAGGAGTTGGTCTATTTTTGTGTCCTTCCAGGTTGCCATCTCGACTGTGTTACAACTTCCTTTATGACGTGTGATTCATTGACGAGTGCAGAAAGAGGGAGAGAGGGGGTACGCGATAGAGATATCATGGGACATGGAGGAGTAGTTGATGGGAAAATGAGAACAGAGTGGAGCAGAAGAGGGTGGGAGGGGTGTTAGAAGAGAAGATAGGAGTAGAGTCGAGCAGAAGAGTATAATAGGAGAGGGAGGGAGGTTAGGCGAGGAAAGCAAGGAGGACAAATTGACAGGAGAGAGGGGGTGCAGGGATTCTAGGCGAGGAAAGTGAGGAGAGCAAATTGATAGAAGAGAGGTGGGAACAGGGGTTCTACAATCGCACGGAAAATTCATTCAAGAAAGTTTAGCTGATATAAACCTTTTTTTTGTTTTCAAATGTCCCACTGTATGGGACAAATTTACGTTAACAAGCTTCTAGCATCCAGTATCAATTGCTTAAAGGGTTTTCCCTTGTATTTATTATTTCTTTTCAAAAGCCGATTTGTGTATTTATATTTGTATATATGTGCTTCTCAATGTGAGTCTGTAAGAAAAATAAAGCTGAAAAGTTTTGAGTCGAGAATGTAAACAAAGCGATCGATTATCGGTATGTGGCGGTTTTTACTCTATACATACATACATACATATATATATATATATATATATATATGTGTGTGTGTGTGTGTGTGTGTGTGTGTGTGTACATATATGTGTGTGTCAGTGTGTGTTTATATATAT
>NC_068991.1:76164078-76164968 GCF_001194135.2 Octopus bimaculoides
TATATATAGATATGTATATATAATTTTACTTGCTCACTTATTTGTTTATTTCGTTTTCTCTCAAGGGTTTCACATCGAAAATGTAAAAAGGATTTACGCTTACCTTCAGTATCCCACGTGGAATAAATTTCATTCAGCGACCACGATATCTTGCTGCTGTATTGTGTTTTATTCCAATATATTACCTAGTAATATATTGAATTACACTCAATATGCAGCGGCTTTTGTTTGGGTTCTTCACAGATTTCGAACGGTTTCAACGGTTACCTTAAATATTTAACATGGAAGATATGCAATAAACTTTGTTTACCAGAAATAATTCAGGGAGTTTCTACAAATATGATAACTTTCCGATCTATTCTATTTTATTTCAATATAGTTTCTAGTAATATATTAAATGACCCTTAATATGCAGAGAATTCCGGTTGGATTAGTCTACTTGTTTCAAACCGTTTCAAGGTATCCGAGGAAGATTTTCTTACAGACTTTGCAGCAAATATTGGCACGTCTTCAGCATGCAGGAACCCATATCAAAAATAAAGGACTTACTCCATCTGATTACAGATATAAGCCAGAATATAGTAGCGAACACAAAAAAATATATATATTAAAAATTAGAGATTTCCCTCCCCTTTACTACAAAATGAATGAGTGAACAATTATCTCCCCTATCAATATTTTTTTCCCTACCAAATTTATCTCTTTCACTCACAATTTGATTAACAATTTGAAACCTGTAGTTGCTTCAATTATGTTGAAAGAGCAACACCTTATTTTGTACAAAATTGTATATCTTTATTATCATGGCTTTAATATACTTTTAAATCCTGAAAAACAAATCTTCTCTGCTTTTTCATCTTTTCTCTTTCTCTCTAGCTCTCACTCTCTAG
>NC_068991.1:76165226-76165643 GCF_001194135.2 Octopus bimaculoides
TCTCTCTCTCTCTCTATCTCTCTCTCTCTCTCTCTCTCTTTCTCTGTATGCATATATCAATATCGAAATTTTTCGGCCATCTTGAAGAAGGCTGAACCACTCGTTCAGTTGTGTGCGGCTCATACACTCCTCTTCATACACTTTCTGCATCTCTGCATAGGCCTCTGAACAGGTATCGCCATGACAAGTTTCTCTGTCATGGGAATGCAACGATCACACGCTACACACTTTCTTTCCAAGCACTGCTGTAAACAGCGGGAGTGAGCTAAAATGTTAAAACGTAGTGCGCATGCATAGCACTGTTCAAGGTCAATCTGTGCTAGACGGCTTCTCTCTACATGCCTCATCTTTGTTACTATTGATACTTATTGATCAAGCCTTGTATATATATATATATATATATATATATATATATAT
>NC_068991.1:76165653-76167932 GCF_001194135.2 Octopus bimaculoides
ATATATATATATATATCTACAGACACACACACACACACACACACACACACACACACCCGCAGACACAAAAAAACACAAACAAACACACATATATGTATAGGCGCAGGTGTGGCTGTTTGGTAAGTAGCTTGATTACCAACCACATGGTTCCGGTTTCAGTCCCTCTGCGTGGCACCTTGGGTAAGTGCCGTCTGCTATAGCCTCGGGCCAACCAAAGTCTTGTGAGTGGATTTGGATGTCGGAAACTGAAAGAAGCGCGTCGTATATACATGTATGTGTGTGTGTGTATGTATATGTTTGTGTCTGTGTTTGTCCCCCATCATCGCTTGACAACCGATGTTGGTGTGCTTACATCCCTGTAACTTAGCAGTTCAGCAATGGAGAACGATAGAATAAGTACTAGGCTTACAAATAAGAAGTCCTAGGGTCGATTTGGTCGACTAAAGGTGGTGCTCCACTATGGCCGCAGTCAAATCATGGAAGCAAATAAAAGAATATATATCCCTCCCTCTTACTCTCTTTCTTCCTCTCCCTCTCTCTCTCCCTCCCTCTCTCTAGGTTAATATTAGGTCCAATACTATCATTGCAGATGGCGCTAACGGTGGCGAAATGGCTTCTGTCCGTTCTTCAAATACTGCTAAGGTAGACTTCGAAATTCATTCCTCTGCCAATTTAACCCCCTAACCAGCATCTCTAAATTTCAAGCTTTGTGTCAACTTCCGAAATAATTATTAGTAACTAATTTTGTTTGAGCTAGAAACTTCGTAACATAAATTTTATAAGTGCATCAAGTTGTGTGAAATATTCGTTATCTGATTAAAATCAATTTGTTTAGGTGCGTATGTGTTATGCTGACTTTTGGAAATACGTAATTTTGTTTTCTTGTATACAAGTTCATAATGATAGCTTTGTTTTTGTTTTGCTCGCTGTAAATAAGATAATTCCAAATTAAGATGAACAACTTACTCTCCAAACTAATTTAATGCTATAGATTGAATTAAGCGGAATACATAACGACCTCTTACGACCAATTAATTTGCAGCTGTAAAATATTTAGACCTCTGAACTAAGAGTCTATTTCATTAGTATGTTTGTTTTTTAACCCTAGGTACCAGCTAAGATTAAGTAAACTTATGACTAACACTTTTTAGCGATTATTATTATCATTATTGTTATTATTATTACGCGTTTTCCCAAGCCCTACAACATATTAGCCAATATCTTTGCTTTTTCGACAAGAGTTATTCATCAGATCCAATATACATCGGATCCAATATACATCGGATCCAATATATACTAGCCTTCGCATTAAGTTTATCACATTAAATGAAGTTCAGTTAAAATTTATATATTTTTATGTTTATCATAAATAAGATGTATGGAATTTCGGGACATATTTATGGTGGGTGAAAAATGCAGTGATATAATTTCAGAAACATGAAATTCATTACTTTTCGCTAGATATAATAGACATTATAATTCGGCTGATCAGTTAATTATGGCTATTTTAATGTTTAGTGTGTAAAACCAACATAAACCTAGATATTTAAATTTATGTAGAAATATTGTACTTTTATTTTAATCATTCATATTTGTTTCTTTAATTACTTTAGTCTAGCGTTATCCTTTTCTAGTTCCTGTTCTTTCGTTACTGATATGAAATCTAAATACGTCTTGGAAATGAATACATAATATTGGATTACTATTTATATCTGGATACGGTAACGTTGAGCTTAAAATACCGGGACTTTGGCTTTTATAAATATATTCATGCAAAGATTGTGCGGATCAATTTCTTGTGTATCGTTAGACAGTGATGAATTATCCAGGAGTGAATAATACATTCCATTGAATATAAAGAATGATTATGTTTCCTGTTGGTGTAAAAAAAACAAAAAATGCCGATCACGTCTTTATTCTTCTTGTAACGGATTCAGAATGGAATATTTCAATACTCCAGGGAAAATATGTTTGTCGATTACATATATATTATTTTCTACTCTATTTATTTATTCATTCGGGTTTCCTAATGAAATAATATTTCACCTTCGGGACGGGATAAAAATAATCATGTACACTTCTAGGAATTTGCTCGAGATGCTTCGACGAAATCTATCATGTTAAGAGGGTACATTAGACTGTACATATCAAATTCATTGCCTGCTACAGCTAAGTTTTCTACTCAATACACCAACTATTTCAGACTTAGAAGTCATAATCATATACATACATACCTATATGCATATATATATAATATATGTATATATATATATATATAT
>NC_068991.1:76168666-76170715 GCF_001194135.2 Octopus bimaculoides
ATATATATATGTACATGCAGACAAATATTCATATTACATTCACACGTGTATACATAAATACACTTATTTAGTTACACACATATATATATATATACATATGTAAAAGAACTCTACACAAATTCAATGATTATTACATAATACACACATTTTCACGTGTATTTCTGAAAGCGTTCTTGGAAGTTGGCCTCCACTCTATCCAGGATTGCTCCGTCGATTCCACGCGAATAGCTTCCTTGAAATCGTTCAATGTATGCGCATACACACGTACCTTGACGTTTCGCCACACGAAATAACTACACATCGACAAATGAGGGGACTGAGGGGGCCAAGGAATGTCAGCAAACCTGAAAATAAGGCGGTCACCGAAAAGAGGGCGAAGAAGGTCCATTAATACTCTGAAAAATGACATACATATAAACGTATATACATGTGCACACACATATACACATATACTTGAGACGATCAACGGAACACACTATTTATGAAATTAACGTGCAAGTGCATAAGGAACCCACTGGATAGCGAACCCTTAATGTAGTTCTCAGAAATATGCAATGCGACGCAGAATGGTTCAAGGTTCGTTCTTTAAATTACAGGTACAAGTCATTGAGTTGAATGAGTGAACTAGAACAACGTGAAATAAATCGTCTTCGTCAGGTACACAACGCGCTATCCAGAACCGAACTCACGATCGGAAGCTTGTGAAGCGAATCCCCTATCCACTGAGCCATGCTCCTTCATCACACACATGCACACACACTTAATATATATATGTAAAGATATTTGTACAAAAATACACGGGCGCTCATATATAGATAGTCTCTCTCTCTCTCTCTCTCTCTCTCTCTCTCTCTCTCTCTCTCACACACACACACACACACACACACACACACACACACACACATATATATATATATATATACATACACACACACATAGACACATGTATATGATCGACCAGACTGTAGGACACGTTTATACATCGCCAGCTTTTGCATCGTTTTAGATTTCGAATAATGCCACTGCGCTAGTAGACAAGCAAACCAAAATTCCCCCTTGATCAGAACGAGAGTCTGTGACTGGTTTACGAGCGGACTAGTGTAATGTGATATGAACTGTTTTGGTCAAGAACACTATGTGCCGCTTTGTCCAGGAATCGAATCCACGATATAGCAATCGTGATTGCAACACCCTAACCATCAGGCCACGTGCCTTCTCACACACACACACACATACACATGCACATATACACACATACACACATATACACATACACACATATATAATTTATTCTTAGAGGTAAATTTCCTCTATATAGAGAAGACACACCGAAGCGCTCAAGACATTTGAACCATAGCAAAAATAGGAAAAATAATGAGAAACAAAACCTGGGTTACAATAAAATATATTCCGTTCTGAAAATTGTATAGATTTATAAATATACCAAAAATACATTGAAAGTATATAAATATAATCACTGGCGGTGCCCCAGCATGGCCACAGCCTAAAAGCTGAATCATATAAGGGAATACAAGAATAAAATAATATCCATACAAATACACTAAGAATATATTAAAATTATACAAATATATAGGTCTACCTAGAACTATACATTATACAAATATATAGTTGTACTTAGAATGTGTTGGGTTTAAAATCAGAGTTGAATGCTATAAATCCATATGGAAGTTTACAGGTCCTTAAGATCCGATCGCCGTTCCTGTGGACATAATGATCCAGAGATATAATAGATTTTAAGGTCTATTAATTCATACCAAGGAATATGCTTACACTTGTTATGCTGATGTGATGGAATTTTAATTTGACAGAATTTATTAAAAATCTACACTTAGGTGTTGCGGGGTGTTTCTTTTTAAGGGAAGTAGGTGGGGGAATATACTTATTACTAAAACATAACTATTATATATATATATATCAAAGTTTTTTTTCTTCTCTCTCGCTGTTTATTTCCTCGTGTTCCTTTCTGTTGAAGAGCATAGGTTCGAAACGTAAAAGACCTTCTCACCTTCCCGGGTGTTAAACTAATAC
>NC_068991.1:76172215-76173985 GCF_001194135.2 Octopus bimaculoides
ATATATATACAGGTACATAGATAGATAGATAGATAGATAGATAGATAGATAGATAGATAGATAGATAGATAGATAGATGATACATAGATTGATAGGTCACAAAGCCTATTTGCTTCTCAATAATTGCGTCATTTACTCGGATTACATGTTGGACTTTACAAGCTCAACGACCGTTATGAAAGGAATATCTTCCACTGAATTGTTCTATCATATTTAAGCTTGCTTGTTTTATTGCTAACTTGTTATTTGTGCACGGTATACATTCGGTGAGGCAGCAGAAATTACAAATGGAGGTTTCAGTGTTGAAATGCATATAAATGCAGTTTCAATCATTTAAACATTTATCTTTGTCACAGAATCCTTCCGTTTGCCAACGGTTCTGGGTTGCAATCAAATGCAGATAAACGTTAGACCCACAGGCTAAGTTTGTATTTACATGAGCAAAGGAAAGAATTGTCATATATTGAATTTCAACAATCCAGTGAGATATAACATAACCGCTTACGAGTGTATATATATATATATATCTAATGAATGAATAGTATGGGTTAATGTATATGTCTCTTTAGAGAAATTGTAACTATCTGCTCGTAGTAACATAATTCATCAATAACCATCGTCCATGACAGTACCCATCCTTAGAACAAACAAAAGTCGAATCCTTTGCCAATGCCAGAATCGATAAACTTGACTGTGTTTAGCATTGCATTTTCAAACTCTCCTGTATATCAACTGACGTGTTCTGGTAGTTGACTTCTTTGAATTTTCTATCAAAACGGTATCGCCTTCTCTGAGACGGAGCTCTCTTGTATTTCTTCAACCATGCATCTCTTCTGCAATGGTCATGAGGTTAGAATGCTCACGTACCTTCTTCATAGGGCACTATCAGAAACAACCATCATTAAACTCACAGGCGGCATTCCCAAGCATGACCAACAGAGTCTTGTGTATTATCAAACCTTGTCGCCTTTAATATAGCCACAGATCCTCTGCTGGTGGGCTCGGCTTCGAGAATCATCTTGTCATTCTTCCGTATGATATTGTAATCACACGTTCGTAAGAGCGAAGTTGTGACCTCTCTCTACGGAGAAGTAGCAGCTCGATATGTGGAGTTTATTTTGACCTCTCAATTTTTCGATGCTCTAATTGTTCCGTATTTTCAACATTGTATCGAAAAAAAGAGACAAATATTTAATAATGAGAAAATCTAAAGAAACGGAGTAATCGATAAAGTATCAAAATATAACTTTATGTTTTCGAAATTGTATCCGTGCAATAACTATTCGTATATTTCTATGATGGTTATTGTAAATGAATATGCTTCACATATATCGGTTTCGTTTTCTGATACGTCAAAAATAGTACAAATTAAATTTGTTATATGTTATTTTTAAAAAAAATCAACTTAATTTGATAACTGCAAATAAATGTCTTTAAAAGTGGCTCACCTAATTCATTTTTAGCACAAATAATACAAAATTGGAAGTTTTTCGATCTGTCGACATTATGCCATTCAGCATTCTGATGTTTGCGTCACTTGGAATATGGCCATCATCATCATCATCATCATCGTTTAACGTCCGCTTTCCATGCTAGCATGGGTTGGACGATTTGACTGAGGACTGGTGAAACCGGATGGCAACACCAGGCTCCAATCTAATTTGGCAGAGTTTCTACAGCTGGATGCCGTTCCTAACGCCAACCACTCAGAGAGTGTAGTGGGTGCTTTTACGTGTCACCCGCACGAAAACGGTCACGCTCGAAATGGTG
>NC_068991.1:76175304-76177372 GCF_001194135.2 Octopus bimaculoides
TATACATATATAGCTATAGATATATATATACATGCACACGCACACACATATAAATTCCCACCAATATATATACACAAACGCGCACACGTCTTCCTTGGTTTCGTTAGTTCTAACCGCAATGGAAGTTTTATTTATACATATGCATACATCTCTCTGTGTTTATAAACGCGTGCTTCTACGTGTGTGTACCTTCGAAAGCGAGTTTGTTTGTGTGTGTGCCTGATTGCGCACGTTTGTGTGTAAGTCTGTTTGTCTATATACGCTTTCATGAGTGAGAGAGTGAGTGTGTATATGCGTGTGTGTATGTATGCGTGTGTGTGTACACATTCATAAAATAACCAAAAACAAAGTTGCCGTACTTGAATCTACGCGTATTCATTTGATTTTAGTATCTCATATCAGCGCATTTGAAGTATGACAACTTCATTTCCATATTTTTCATTGTTTTAGCTATTAAATCTATTCTGCTTCATTATAAATATATACACGGTAACATAAAAGAATAATTTTTCATGACATAACGTTTAGTGTTGACATTAGAAAAATTAATGACTCAAAGCATTTACTGAAATAGCTGGCTTTATTGACTCAAACATTTTGTTAATAGTACCGAAAATATATCATTACGATCGCAAAACTTTTCAGTTAACGAACAGTCATCAATCAATCGTTCGCTCTGCCTTCCATGACATTTATAAACCATTTGAATTTTAAGTCTGACACTTATCATTTATCCGAGTAACAAATTTTAGTTCTGTTACGTTGTGTGAATTATTTCAACATTAACATTTAATTCTATAATAATATCAGAAAATTATTCCCATAGATGAAGCTAACCAAGTAAATTCAACGCCTCTGTATGCTTATTTGTTTTGTAAACTTTTGGATGTTTTTTACAGTGATGGTATTGATTGAACCATCACGAACCAGATTTATTGGGATGTTTCATACACCAACCAACTGTTTCTCAGGACCAACGGAATAAATCCGAAGGTGCATGAGAATTCGATAAGGTTCGAAAATTGATTAACGATGATCAACATTTTGTTTTCATTCTACAGAAGTATTAGTTAAATTTGCTCTGCTTAAATCTCTTTTCTGTGGAGTACATATATTATATCATCCTTGAATACTGTGAGAAGTGAGATTTCCGTCGAGAGGACCTTAATATGAAATAAATGGGTAATAATTACGATATGCAAATCAGTCGCTCCGGTTCTTTGTAAGCAACAGATTTGTTTAGTATATAAACGGATTGCCTTCTTGCTTCTCTTCGTCTGGTCAAATTGTCACCCTCACTTCGGATGAATTTGTTGGTTAGAATATTCTCCAATTGCCCCATCTTTTGCTAGTGTTTCTCTTGGTTACAGCCAATCGCCTACAATTCAGCAAATATTTCAGAAAGGAAATAGAGAACATGTCCATCTTCCATTCAGATTTGGTGTGTCTAGAAATATATTACAACATGTATTCTCTAAGACAATATGACGTGTTTTGAAATAGAGACCATGTCCATCTTCCATTCAGATTTGGTGTGTCTAGAAATATATTACAATATGTATTCTCTAAGACAATATGACGTGTTTTTTACATTTAGCTGCTATTTCCGCTAAGGAACTTGTTATTGTCACCGCATGATTATAGGAATTTTGGTTCATTTTGAAAATTGATAAATAGACATCTTTGTAATGTTATTGGAGTTCTTTGTATTCGTTCAGTAAAGTGTGATGCGTGTCGGGACTTCGATAATTAGATGATTGAACGACACTAGGGTAATATTTTGTTATAAAGTTTGTGGAGAATATGAGGTTTTGGGAGGCAATATTATAGTTAGCTTAGTTAATGACGTAGATATGTTGGAGGAAGCCGTTTTAGATGCAACAGGAGTTTAGTTATACTGCTATTTATAGATCGGCTGGTTTGCGCTATAATGTTCACTATATAAATGCATCTAAGTAAACATAATTTAATGAAACATCGCATACCATTTACCCTCTCTCAGCCCTCTATCACTGTTTCTCTCACTCTCTCTCTCTCTCTTTCTCTCTCTCTCTCTCTCTCTCTCTCT
>NC_068991.1:76177794-76178266 GCF_001194135.2 Octopus bimaculoides
ATATATATATATATATATAAACAAGTGTCTGAGTGTGGGTTTGTAACTGCGTCTGTGTGTGTATACGTGTGTAGTCACACACATATATGTAGCACATAGATACATCTGCAGATAACTTTCTTTCTTTTATTAGCCACACAGATAACAATATTTCATAGACACGAATGTGCGTGCACCTTTATATTCATACGTGCACAAGCGCACATACACACACATACACGCACAAGCACACACACATATATACACATCTGCGTACACACACGAATACATACAGAGATAAATGTATACGTGTATTTGCATATATATATATTTACACTTTTATATTTATATACATACGCACACATACACATTATACATGTATACATACACAAATACACTTACACATATATAAGTATATACATGCATACACACACACACACACACACACACACACACATATATATATATATATATATATATATATATATATATA
>NC_068991.1:76181447-76184560 GCF_001194135.2 Octopus bimaculoides
CGATCTTATATACATATATATATATATATTCATATTCATTCATATAAGTACATAAATCCACACAAGCATATAAATGTATATGCATGCATATGTAAGTATGTTTTGTTTGTATATACATACGGAAAGACACGCACATATTTTAAGATTCTCTATTTAGAAACTCATTTGTGTGTGCAAAAATGAAAGTAGTTTATTAGAATATTAAGTTTGTCACGAATAAGTACTTACACACACAGATGAATACTAATATAGACACATGTATGCATATCCATATGTGTTTCGACGTATGTACGTCTTGTGTATGACTAAATCGTACCTTATACAGGGGCGTTGGCCCGGGATTTCCATGGTGTTTATGTGTATACAACTGCGTGTGGTAATTTTGAAGCTCCTGTCAGGTTTTCATCTATAGATTAACTACACTATGCGATGAGAATCAATCTGAACATGGTTACAGAGGAATATCTTTGGCTGGTGTCAGGGCATACATTAAAATCGGGAGTGACGGATCCCTAGCACGCATCACAGTTCATTCTAAGAGACACTCTTTCGAAAACCTGCGCTTTCATGCGATTGCTAATCACCTCAGTTCAGGCCTGTCATTAGGTACTAATTACGGAGACGCAGAGAATAGCATTCGTGTTCTGCAAACGTTTATAAATATCCAGTTACGTACTGATCTGTCTTGAGTTTGACTTCATTTGTCATTTCATCCGAATTACGGAAGAGCACGGAAAGTATGACCTCTTGCAGTTAATTTTAATTCAAACAATGCAGATCTGCAACAAGACTAAACAGTCGTCAGAGAGATCTTGAGTGGTAAGTCAGATATTTCATTGACAACGAAGAATATCGGTGTATGTATGTATGTATGTATGTATGTATGTATGTATGTATGTATGTATGTATGTGGGAGGCGCAATGGCCCAGTGGTTAGGGCAACGGACTCGCGGTCATAGGATCGCGGTTTCGATTCCCAGACCGGGCATTGTGAGTGTTTATTGAGCGAAAACACCTAAAGCTCCACGAGGCTCCGGCAGGGGATGGTGGCGAACTCTGCTGTACTCTTTCACCACAACTTTCTCTCACTCTTACTTCCTGTTTCTGTTGTGCCTGTAATTCAAAGGGCCAGCCTTGTCACACTGTGTCACGCTGAATATCCCCGAGAACTACATTAAGGGTACACGTGTCTGTGGAGTGCTCAGCCACTTGCACGTTAATTTCACGAGCAGGCTGTTCCATTGATCGGATCAACTGTGGAACCCTCGACGTCGTAAGCGACGGAGTGCCAACAAATGTATGTATGTATGTATGTATGCATGTATGTACGTACGTATGTCAGTATGCATAATTTTTCTTTGAGTGCTTCTTTAGTTACTCTTTACTGCTTTACTTGTTTCAGTCATTTGACTGTGGCCATGCTGGAGCACTCTTGACAGTTCAAGCCGGTTGTTAACAAAATGACAAAACCTTTTAAGTTAAGGAAGTTCTCGGTGTTTATAAGTATGTTTTGAGTTTGTGTCTTAGATTAAGTGTCGATGTATGCACCCGACTGAGTGTATTTATTCACATAAAATGGAGAATTTTTGAAATGTCTTACAAATTTTCCCTGTACCGCTCACAGATTGTACCTGGAGGGTCCACGTCAGTTTCGTTCACTCTATCTCCGTGAAACCGAGTATTTTTAGGCCTTTGTGCAAATTTGTTGGTACATAATCTAATGCCCCTATGATGATAGGTACAACAGAGACAGCTGCCGATGATGTGGGTGATATCGTCCACACTGGCATAGTAGAATATTATCATGATTATTATTATTATTATTATTATTATTATTATTATTATTATTATTATCATCGTCATCATCATCATCATCACAATTATTATTATTATTATTATTATTATTATTATTATTTTGTTATTATTAAATACCCGAATATAAGATTACTACTTATATGTGTACATGTGTCTGTGTGTATGTGTCTGTGCGCTTGTGTGTGCGTGTGTCTGTACGTGTCTGTACGTGTGTGTGTGTGTGTGTGTGTGTGTGTGTGTGTGTGTGTGTTTGTCTGTCTGTTTGTCTGTCTGTCTGTCTGTGTCTATGAACGAGTGCGTTATCTGGCTGTTAGATTGCTGTACTTACGATGGCAAGATTGTGGTTTTCAATGTGAGACCGACCGTTAGTTGTGTTCTTCAGCAAAACACTTACTTTTACATATTTACAAACTACACAGATGTAAACGGATCACCGTGAAACGATCTGGTGATCCGCCCCATGGGGAATATTGCTTAGCCTACCTGCCTAGCCAGTGGAGTGACATCACTCGAAAGCAATCGACAATGCGGAGAAGCACTTTGTGATTTACAAAAGCCATGCGATAGACTTTTCGATACAGTAATGCAGAGATAATATATATGGAATGTTGATATCATAAGCCGTATAATCATTGTATAGCGTATTCTATGTTTCTTGTATCCGTGTATTTATTTCACATACTCAAATGATATTAATCAAGTAAGTCTTTTATTTTTCATTAAAAAATTTATTGAGCAGAGTCTGTGATTAATGCTGTATTTGACCTGGCAATATTACTTTGCGCTTAGTTCATATGCATCTAAGTTAATATAATACACACACACACACACACACATATATATATATATATACAGACACACGCACACACACACACAGACACCTCAATCCATACACAACGACACTCACATATACTTGTATATATATATATATATATATATATATATATATATATGGAGGGGACTGTGTGTTTGTGTGAGTATATCTATGTGCATGTGTATTTTTTATTCTTTCTACCGTTGTATCATTCATGCTATCAGCATTCCTCTCTAGCTTTTATGCGTAACTAATTTGCTCTATCGCAACACGAATATATAATTTATTGTGGGGAATATTTATATTTCTTTAATCTCTCTCTTTCTCTATCTCTCCTCATATATATATATATATATGTGTGTACATATGTGTGTGTGTTCGTGTGTATGCGTGTGTGAGTGCGTATATATATGTTTATATATATATGTATGTATATATACACATATATATACATATATATATGCATATGTATATATATATATAT
>NC_068991.1:76184570-76186227 GCF_001194135.2 Octopus bimaculoides
CAGCCACAGTGCAAGTACAATTAACACAAAATGAAAATAATAATGATGATGACGATGATTATGATGGTGGTTGTAGTGGTGGAGGGGAGGGGGGGGGGTAATACATGCGTTAATACAGTACCAGCCACTGGCTCTAATGAATTCTGATCTTAACTGATTCGAAGTGTTATCATGTACATTATTTTGTCTTAGTATAAAAGATGGGCTACAGCAAATATCCTGCACAATACCATAGATTTATTTACTTGTCATTTATTCGATCTTGACCAGCTGAGCATGTATTTTTGATGGATGGCAATATGTACATGTCTGATCAGGAGCAGAAGTAGTGGAGGAGCATCATAGCCAGGTGTACAGAGGAATTCTTTTAGATTTGAATAATCTGGGTTTTCGTTCAACATCCTTAAACAACCCTTATTCAGGGCCCTATTGAGCGGGATGCGCTACTCGACCTTGAAAAAATTCTAACTGGGCGCCACTTGCAGGCTCCTTCTCTACTCTCTCTAAGATGTAACGTGGATGATGGAGAACTTCCAACTCCAACTCCTGTAGTTTCGCCATATGACTTTTGCGTTGTGTGGTCTGGCGTTGTCTTAGAATAAAATAGGAGTGAATCTGATGACTAATTTAGGTTGTTTTGTTTTTTGTAAGTTTCTGCATCATTTGGTCCAATTGGCTGCAGCATACGTCGGCCGTGATTGATGAGCCAGGTTTAATGAAATCATAATGGATTACGCCTGCTCCAGACCACCAAACACACACCATCAGCTTCTCTGGATGAATTTTGCTTTTGGACTGTGTTTTGGAGGTTCGTCTTTGTCCAACCATTGCGCTGACCGCTTATGGTTGTTGTACTGGATCCATTTCTCATCACGTGATTCCTTTTTTGCAACGTGAACGTAGCAAAATGCAGGATTCCAAACGTTGCTTTTTCTGATTTCCACTGAGTTCATTTGGAACACATATATCCAACTTTTTCACTTTACTGATTTGAACTAGGTGAGTCAGTATTATTTGCTTGCTAACACCAAACAGCAACGATAAATCACAGGCACTTTGAGATGGATCTCACTCGACGGTGGCTTTCATTTCGTCATTATCCAACTTTGTATCTGGTCGACCGCGTTGCTCATTTGTCAGGTCAAAGTTACCAAGACAAAATTTTGAAAACCAATTTGATACTGTCTGCATTGTAATAACATTAGAATGAAATAGTCCATTAACATTCCGATCTGTCCGTGATGTTGTATTTCCAAGAAAGCACTCATGTTTCAAAACTGTACGAATTTCCGACTTATCCATAGCAAACGATTTATAAATACTTTATAAAGCGCAAAATCAGTTAGAATAAAGAAATAGATGAGTCAGCTTTCTAACAAAAAATAAAAATTGTCAAAATAAAATAATGGTGCAAAATGAGCAGTCGTCAAAGTTTACCATAGACCTTACTACAAATTTCATACTTGATGACCTAATATGTACCACACACACACACACACACACACACTCATACGCACTCACTAAAAGACACACAGATATGGATTTATATATTATAAATAATACGGGTGGCTAATTTGCATTTTTACAAATTAATATTTCTGCCTTGAGGATGTATATATAATACATGTCTGTACGTATGTATATATATATATATATA
>NC_068991.1:76186274-76187214 GCF_001194135.2 Octopus bimaculoides
ATGTATGTATGTATGTATGTATGTATGTATGTATGTATGCATGCATACATGTATGTATGTATGGAAAAGTATATATATATTTTTTTTATTGTAGTTTTAGCTTAGAGCTGCGGCCATGCTGATGCACCGCCGTGTTGCTACACTGTTATTACAGGGAGCCTCTTACAATTTGTGGCGCTTGGTGAAGAATGGAGTTTGATTTAGCAACCCTCATTTGCACCTCCTGCTGCGAGGTAGGTTCATCTGGGACTCTCGACAGGAAGAGGTCCAGCTTGATTTAAAACCCCCTACATCTACTTTGTGCAGGTTCTTGAAACCCAAACTGTTGCAGTAACTGGTCCTGTAGCGCGATGGCATTGCTGGGATCTTTGGCACTATGCAGTGTCGTCCCGTTCTAGCATTGGTGTAGCTTTCAATGCCAAAATTTGGCACAATTCCTTCCAGGATCTTCCAGATGTATGTTACTGCATACCGCTCCCGCCTTCTCTCCAAGGAGTAGAGTCCTAGCTGTTTCAGCCTTTCCCGGTAGCTGAGCAGTTGCAAAGAGACAATCTTCTTTGTGAATCTTCTCTGGATTGCTTCAAGGTCTGCTGTTAATTTCACACTGCTGGGTGACCACAGCTGTGAGCAGTAATCCAGGCGGCTGAGGACGAATGTCCTCCAGAGGATCATCATGGTTTCCTTATCTCTGGTTCTGAATGTTCTCAGGATCCATCCAGCCAATCGTCTGCACTTTGTTGCCATCCTGGTAATGTACACTTGGAAAGAAGCATTATCACTCATATCGATACCCAGGTCTCTCACTGATTTAGACTCTGGGATTGAAATTCCCTGCGGACCAGTGTACTCTGTAAGTTTCATATTCAGTTTTGGGCGTTGGTAGCGCAGGGCTTGGAATTTTTCAGCGTTAAACTGCATATTATTGTCCTCAGCCCATCTG
>NC_068991.1:76187536-76190046 GCF_001194135.2 Octopus bimaculoides
TATATATATATATATATATATGCACGTGTAAAAATTGGAGTAATTCGCTCAAAAGTGTTTGAATTTTTAAATGTAATTAATTTTCTTCCCATATTTCAAAGTAACGTAACAAGAATATAGCGTGGTGAGAATGTGTTCATTAATTCGTGGATTTCATGCTAAATTATAATCTCCGTGATTTGATGAAGTTATAAACCGTGTTAAATCTAAAGTGTTGTCATTGAAAGTCGTTTTAATTGAGAATTTTATTAAATTTGCGTGGGTGTAAGTTTTTTGTTTCTTTATATGCATGCATGCGCATACTTGTAAGCATAAGCTTTCGTATTTAATTCTAATAGTACTAATGACCTAGTAAACGACTGCGCATGCATGTCTGTTTGTATAAACGTGTATTATTTCTAACATACACCGTCCACATTCATGATTTCAATAAAGATAGTATATTTTGTCTGTCTATGTAGTTTTTCCGCAGTAAACCAAGTACCTATAATATTTTAAAAGATCACGTATATTATTATACACTTGGAAAGTACTACATTAAACACAGTAGCAGACAATATTTATTGGAATGTTCTTTTAATAGTGAATAAACACTTTTATAACAAACCAATATTTAAGTTCAATTTCGTTGTTGAATGCTATTGAATTGTTCTTCCTTTACTTTTCCTCATTCCAAATATATAATCTTCATTCTTATAATATATAATCTACATTCTTTTAGAAGTTTATAATCTTGATAAATATTTATTTTCAATACTGGTTACACCTGCGAAATGTGCTACTCCTTCTGTCAGTAATTCTATATATTTTATATTACTAAAACTTCCCTTTAAACTTTTACTGCATTTTATCATGTTAAGAAGTCTCAAATTTCTGCCTGAAAATCAACATACTTTTTGGCAGGTTGTCAAAAATATATGCGTTCTTAACATCAGCATATTGCTAAATATCAAATTTTTCCGTCAGATTTGACAGTGACACTCTCAAAGATTTATCTATTTGTTGTGAAAATGTAATGCTCACGTTGCTTTATTCGCAGCAACTGTAGGCGAAGATTAAGCATTCATTTAATTTCCCTACCTCCCGAAACACCGGATTACATATGTTTAATGTTACGTCAGCTACATAAACGAAAAGTATTTTGTCCAGTTAATTCGAATTGTATATCTATGGTCTGTTGCATCAACGATCCCTGTTCCTAACAGACGTTGTGAAATTACAGAATTTTGTCAAAATGGTATTATAACAATCAATCCTGTATATAAGTTTTCAAGTTTTGTTAGTCTGGAATTGATCCTTCTTTTATATGAAGGGCCAACCTGTTAAATACAGGCTATCGTCATAATTGTAAACGGCACATATGAACAGGAGCTGACGGAGGAGACTCATACGTGTTTCCTGGAACTCATGGACATAGAAAACATTTATTCCTCAAATTATGCTATAAAGACGCATTCGAAAATGTAGTCATGGCTTTCAAAACGGTAGGATAAGTCACAGATTTGAGCACAGGTATGCCTCATCATAGCTGCCTTATAGTTAAACGACTACTATAAGTACAATGCAAAGGCATATGGGAAGTGTATTCCAGAAGGTTTTAGACTTTGTTTTAATGGTGACAGTTATAAATGTCTTAGACTACTGTAATTTTAGTAATCGATAACATCAACCTCAGTATTCAAGTGGTACTTATTTTATTAACCACGAAAGGGTGAAAGGCAAAGTCGACCTCGAATGTAAAGAAGGATGAAGTGCCGCTAAGCATTTCGACCAGCATGATAGCGATTCTGCGGGCTCACCGTCTTTACATAGTCTGTAATATTCGTTTCAAAATTTGGCTTAAGGCCAGCAGTTTCAGGCGAGAGTGTAAGTCGATTACATCGACTCCAGTCCTCGAAGGCAAGGTCCACGTCTGCAGAATTTGAACTGAAAACATAAAGACGGACGAAATGCAGCTAAGCATTTAGACCGGCGTGCTAACGAATCAACTCGCCGCCTTCATGGACAGTCTGTAATATTGATTTGGGATTTTAGCACAAACACAGCACTTTCGGGGGCGGCGTAATCAATTACAACGACCCCAGTGTTCAACTAGTACGTACTTTATCGAAATCGGAGGGGATGAAAAGCAAAGTTGACTTGGGCGAATGTGAACTCAGAACGTAAGGACAGAGGCTATGCCACTAAGCATTTTGCCGGACATGCTAACGACTCTGCCAACTCACAGCCCTCGCACAGTGTGGATAGTAATGATGAAAAGCAATAGAGAAGAATTTAAAACATACTACACCCACTGATGTTGTCGCTGCTACTGCTACTACTACTACAATTACTGCTACTACTACTACTACTACTACTACCACCACTACTACTACTACTACTACTACTACTACTACTACTACTACTACTACTACTACTACTAGCAAGTATAACCAATAAACCACAAGAATAGAACAATATTGTGTAATTTAGTGATGCTTGCAAATTATATAATCGTGTACTATATATAT
>NC_068991.1:76191222-76192616 GCF_001194135.2 Octopus bimaculoides
ATATATATATATATATATATATATATATATATATATATATACATATGTATGTGTATATATACGTATATATATGTGATATCTATGTATGTATGTATGCGTATTCATGATTAAATAAAAAGGCAACAAACGAAAAATTTGATATCCCTACCATATATACCTCTAACAATCAAAAGGGAGAACTCATATCAAATATTAGGACTGCTACTACCTACTCCCTGCCACCAAGACCTCGCTTGAGTAAAAAAGAGAGACGGAGACAGATGGGAAAAAGGGCGCTGTCTTTGAGAGAAACACCACTTGACGCAATTCACTCGGCCAGAATTTGGAAATGATTTGCTGTACTACTTGGCATTCGCGCCGGAAGTTCCAATACGAACATTTTAGACTGTTTCGATGTCAACCGGTGGACATGTACCGAGAGTGATAAAAATCCGGTCAAGTTCGTGGCAGTAGGAGTGATTCCTAGTGATGGTGATGCTAAGCCTCCATTCATCTTCTTACACGGCCTCAGACTCAAAACGGAGATCTAACATCAAGCGCCTGGAGGAGGTAGTGCTGCCCTGGTTCAACAGAGCAGCACTACCTCCCCTTGGTTTTACAGGGTAGCTGCTGGAGGACCCTATGCCTGACAACAGGACTCTGCACCATCCTACACAAGCAGGGGAACCCAGTCATGACTCTCAGACAATTTCTGCGACCACACTATCCGTAGCATCTGGTCACTTCACTCCCCAGGCTGCAACACCCTTAATCATTGTGTGTGGAGCAGAGTTGAGCGAGAGACCAACAAAACTACTGTAACACCAAAGATGAAATGAAGGCAAGGATTATGGAAGCATTCGCCAACTTAAGCAAGTAGACCTCCCAGAAGAGTTGCAGGAGATTCCAAAGTCGTCTGGTGTCCGTGGTTGAAGATAATGGCGATTTTATATAATTACCATTTAGTATTTCAAGATATTTTAATGTAATATATCTGTTAAAATGCGATGTCGGTGTTATTTTGATGTTTTCGTAATTTGGACGACACAGAAGGAGAGACAGACATACAGAGAGACAGACATACAGAGAGACAGACAGATACAGACAGATCGAATGAGATAGACACAGAGAAAGTGAGATTTGTTTAGGTTGTGCATTTAAACATGTTTCAAGACTTAACCGGTTTCAACTTTTGAAGAATCAGAGAAATTTGTGAAACTGGTTAAGTGTTTAATGATTTAAAACTAAAAACTCTAATCAATATCAGTACATTTCTTTTTTGTATATGCCTAACCATGTAGAGTGAAATAACTTTCTTTTCTACACCCACACACACATGCTCACACACATGCATACATATATACATACATACATATATATATATATATATATATATATATATATATATATATATA
>NC_068991.1:76192661-76197327 GCF_001194135.2 Octopus bimaculoides
ACATACATACATACATACATACATACATACATACATACATACATACAAGCACACACACACACACACACACACACACACACACACACACACAAATGCCCACGTACTTATATATGTTTAATATGTTCGTCGAGTAGCCTTCGATCTTTCTATCGAAAACTTTGTTTATTCAATATTTACATGCTGTTATAGATTTATCTGCAATGCGATTCAACGTTCCATTAAAGAATTATTTCACGTCCTCGAAGTTTCTAAATTCTTATGGCGTAATCAATATTTTTGTGAGTGTTTGTGTGTGTCTGTGTGTTTGTGTGTGTCTGTGTTTGTGTGATGACTGATGTGCTTACACCATCTATAATAAACATTCATGTAATACTGTCACTTTAGACATTTATTTTTATTAAATGCACATAAAACACGTGTGTGAATCTATACCTTAAACTGCACCTATTGAACTATCTTACTTCCAACACGTGTGCCTTCATACATTAGGGAGCTGGGTGTTCATACGTGCGCGTGCAAGTGCGTGTGTGTTTGTGTGCATGTGTGTATGCGTATATAAATTTGAGCTTCTACCATAGGCCGTAGAGAAAGCCACTATATCGTTGTCGCCAGACTGGAGTAAACTAATGTTATATTAATTGAAAGCGCGCCTATATAAGAGTACCATTATTTTTCCCACAAAAACATTTTCATAATTGGAAACTTCGAGATTTGAAATAACGTTGCTTATTTTTACCTAGAAATATTTTGTTAAATACGTTTAGTGTGCAAAATAAATGGAACTTTTTTTTAATAAGAGGAGTCACAAAAATATAAACACGTCCGTTGATCTCAACAGAGTATTATTTCAAAGCGTGTACCATGCTTTCGCTAAGTTGTTTTACGAACTCATGTAGTCACGAGCTGACATAGATATATTCCCGGACCTCCTACATTTATCGCAGTGAAACATGTAACAACTGGAGGGAAAATGGGCCTTACAACCCACCACCACGACCATCATACACACACTCAGTTGGTAGTCATCTTATCTGAGTACTTTAGCTCAACGTATAACGAACTGCCTCATTCAAAGGCACATTACGCAGCTCTTTACAGGTATCGAAACCAAGACCTTAAGATCGCTAGTGTAAGCAATTTAGAAAACAATGACACTCTCCTACGTATTAAAAATCGAGGAATCTGATAGAGTTCTACAAACTAGCATGTTGACAGATATTGGGCCGTTTTAAAATATTAGTTAAAACAGACCTGAAATAACAAGATATAACTTGTTACTTTTATAATTTATCTTCAGTGCAATGTTATGTAGAGCTATGGAGTATTAGATAAAGATGCACCGAGAAAAAAACTTACTATCATATGTTTGATAACTTGCTAACAGTTAATCTAAATCATCTGAAATGAATTTCTTTCCAGTTAAAAGATTAATGCATCTACCTGGTGTGAATTAATAAATAAAAGGATTTGATCTTATAATTTTGACACTGGCATAGCATTTTCAACTACATCCATGAAATATATTAAAAATACATACCGCCCTTCAAGTAGGACACAGGTACATATAAAGTGTGTCGTGTTTTAATTTTTTACCCCTCTGAACGTTGGCTTCTCTATCTAGTTTTCTAGCAGTTACGTCAGTACTATTTCTCTTTATGTTCTTTTGAATTAACAAGTTGTAAATAACCACAAACAAAGCCCAATCGGAGCACCTACTCCCACTTCCGTCAAATCTAATAGATATAACTATGTTTCCCAATACCTGTGTTGGTATTTACATACACACTTGCACACACGGATTCATGCATGCATACAAGCGTAAGGCGAAGACGAGCTTTCATTTTCAAACTACTAATATCACGCGTGGACATTGGTCAACCAAGCGGTTAGAAGAAGAATTTGCCGGAGATGGGGTAGAGGAGAAACATTTTAACCATGTCTCCGCAGAAATAAAATCAGAGAGTGGTAAGAGGTTTCATTGTTTTATTGTGCCACTAAAGGAGACTGAAACTTTTCTGCTAATAATCCGCGAGGCACCTCTCTGCAGTCGACGCAGCTCATTTTAAGCCGAACGATGCGCATAGGTTTGAAGAAGGGCCTTACACAAACCAAGTAAACAATGCACCACTCATCTGCAAAATAAACGCACAATATTACGATAGCAATTCCAGCTGCTTTGCCGCCAGGCCAGGCGATATCATGATTAGAGGTTATGAAATGAAAATGACAAACAAAAATATAGAAATTGCAAATTTCCAGCTTCGATAAATATTGATGTCACGATACGCAAACAAGAAAATTATCGACGCAGACAATTACCCAAATTTAAATATTACTAAAATGAAGGTAAGATATGCACAAAATGTATAAATCTCTGGTGGAAAATCATATTATCACATTTGTTTGTATATTGCGTATGTCCAATCATCGGTATATACAAACATGTAAAATATTCTTTGAAAATAAATGAAGTGTACAGTGGTTTGTTGGCAAAATGTAGGACATTTATCATTAACAAAGTTACTACAATATGCTAAATCATTATATAACTGTAAAACTGATAAAATGTATACATTTCTATGTCATTATAATTGGTACGGTTTGAAACGTTCCGACATTTTAATATATATGTATACAGAGAGAGAGGGGGAAACAGACAGACAGACACAGAATGAGAGAGAAATACACCCGCACACACACACATATACATCTTTTATCTTTTATCTTTTACTTGTTTCAGTCATATGACTGTGGCGATGCTGTAGCACCGCCTTGGAAGGCTGTAATCGACCTACGACTTACTTTTCAAACCTAGTACTTATTCTATCACAGTACTTAAATATACAAGTTCCGGTTGTCAGGCTTAAGCAGGGGACACACCCAGGCACAAAGACTCTCACACACACAGAGCCAAAACACGCACACACACACACACACGCACAGATGTATATGTATATATATATGAAGGTGCAAGTTGATGTATAGAAGTCAGTGGACTTGACAACGTTGCTTTATGGTGCCGAGTCTTGGACTTCGCACCGAAAGCACATCAACCAGCTTGACGCTTTTTATATGCGATGCTGTCTCCAGCATAAAACCGAGTAACCATATTCATAACTGTGAGGTACTAACAAGATGTAGCACATCAATTATTGAAGCCATCCTCATCAAAATACAGCTTGGATGGTCAAGTCATCTCTCACGATAGAGTGATATCAGAATTCCGAAGCAACTTTCCCAACAGGAAGGTCAGTTAAAAGGCCTATCTTGCGTTTCAAAGACTAGCTAGTAGACGATTTAAAGTGACGCAACATTCTCTTTTCTTCCTGCAAAACAAAGCATTAGAGCGCAAGACCTGGTGCCAGTCCTGCTTCTCCTTAGTTCAAAGATTTTTGCAAAGTTGACTCCGTCATCGCGAACAGCTTCGCGCAACCATGAACGCACCCTGGAAAAATGCCTCTCCGCGAAATGGAAACCATACATGTCATTATGGTTTTGTGGCACAAAGCAAAGTAGGTCTTGCCGTCCACTCAAGAAAGCTCATAGTAAATGAAATATATATATATATATATATATATATATATACACATATATCTATAAATATAAATATATATATATATATATATATATATATACATATATATATACACACATAAATGTAAACAGACACACACGCATATATATATATATATATATATATATATATATATATATATATATACATATATATATACACACATAAATGTAAACAGACACACACGCATATATATATATATATGGGAGAATGTACGAAAAATTTTCGAGAATTTACGAAAAAACAACAGACGAAGTCAGGTGGTCTAAACAACAAATGGATGTATTAGTTTAACGCTAGGGAATAGAGAAAGTCTTTGACGTTTCGACCCTACGCTCTTCAACTGAAAGGAACAAAGAAAGAAATAAGGAGAGAAACAATGAGAAAAAAATATAAACGTAGTGGTCAGAGATCTATAATGGAGAATATATGTATATATATAAAACATGCTTCTTCCAGTTTCCATCTACCACATTCACTCACAAGGCTTCGGTCTGTCCGAGACTATAATAGGAGACACACATCCAAGTTGACAAGCAGTGGGAGTCAACCTGGAACCATCTGGTTGGGAAGCAAGCTTCTTCCCACAAAACCTCGCATGTACATATATATATATATATGTATATGCGAGGTATACATATATGTATATATGTATATGTATATATGTATACATATATGTATATGCGAGGTTACGAATCTAGTAGGAGCTTACCTCTTATATTGCTTAAACAAAGAAATCCCGGAGCTAAAAGGCGGTCTATATAGGGATGATGCTTTATTCATCATCCCTAGTAATAATAAATCTTTCATTGAGAGAATAAGAAAGAAAATTAGGAAATTTTTTAGAAGTTTTAACTTAAATATTACATACGAATATGGTAATAAGATTGGACATTTTTTAGATACCACTCTTAACATAGAAGCTAGATTATACCACCCATATAGAAAAGAGAATGAAGTTACTAGATATGTAAGTAGGTTTTCCAATCATCCACCAAATGTATTAAATTCTATAGTTAAAAGTATTTCTGAGAGAATTACTAAATTATCTTCCAACGTTGATATATTTAATTCTAATTCAAAATACTATAA
>NC_068991.1:76201042-76201614 GCF_001194135.2 Octopus bimaculoides
GAGAGTGGTAGAGGGAGAAACAAAGGGAGGAAGTAGAAGAATAGGTGAGCAACGATAGGAAAAGAGGAAGAGAAGAAGTACGAGGGGGGAATAAGAGATACGTAGTAGTAACAGAGGAAGAACGAGAGGGGTAAAGAGAGATACGCAGTAGTAAACAGAGGAAGAACGAGAGGGGGGAAAATGAAGAGAAAGAGAAAGAGATAGAGTAGCGTCGGAAAATATAAAGTTGCGGTAATTACTTACAGATTGGTGACGCTGCGTTCGGTCATGTAAAAACAAATAGTAAATGAGTATATGCATATATACATACAGGTGCATATCTGGGTACAGGACATTGCAAACAAAACGTAGACGAGAAAACACACAAGCCACATAGAGAACATTCTCCTTCATCAGCTACCCCCGTTTTATATATACATACATCATATATATACATCGATATATACATACATACATAATACATACATACACATGCATAAGAAAATAAGGATTCTTGGGATATGCCGAGCAATTGCTAATCACGAAAACTGTGATGTCAGAGGTGTGAGAGCATAGGAGGAACCTAGTTTCAA
>NC_068991.1:76201624-76204941 GCF_001194135.2 Octopus bimaculoides
TACATCATATATATACATCGATATATACATACATACATAATACATACATACACATGCATAAGAACATAAGGATTCTTGGGATATGCCGAACAATTGCTAATCACGAAAACTGTGATGTCAGAGGTGTGAGAGCATAGGAGGAACCTAGTTTCAATGTGGATAAACTACAAGAAAGCATTTTACTCTTTTCCTCACTCATGGAGTGAGCCCTTCAACATGCTAAAGTTCCGGTGACCATAGTCAATAATTAACCATATGTAGTCAACCATAGGATGTAAGATGCATGCTTTTAATAATAGAGAGTGCTATTAGAAAACTCTAGTGTATTTTTCGTAAAAGATAGCATCGTGCATTCTCATTAACTGTCACTTATGTAACTTTTCTAATAAACATTGCCAGTCTTTTGAAGGCATTTCCTAAAAATGCTTGTCGCTGAGCGTTTTAGTATTTTTCATGCAAATTATTGCTGTGCTTTCCTTTTAGAATTTGACACTTTTTATGTGATCAATGACGTTATTGTATAATTTCGTTACACATTCTGAGTATGGAAATCTATCTGAAGTCTCAAAACACTGTTGAATTCTTTCCTGATTATATAGAAGATAATTAACTTCAGAATTTTTCCCCATAAATTAGAAATACATATGTTAATCAATGATTCATTGAACAAAAGGCATCGCAATCTGTAAATTATAAATTATCTTCATTGTTCACTAAGACGATTTTTCAATTACATGTTTAGGTTCCATTCGATTCTGTTGTTTTTAATTAAAACTGGAATGTAGCAAGTGTTCTATTACCGTATAGAATTCTACCTACAGTAATGACAAACAGGTTAAATGATTTCCTATGTGTTTTCAGCAATTGTCGTATGTAATACATATTAAACACTATGGTGCAGCTGCTTAATACTCGCCAAATGTAATAGGTGCTGTAGTATACGGAATATTTCTCTTAGATATTAGTGATAAATATTGCCGTTTTCTTCACATTTCATGAAAAGCACTGTATGCACTCTCAGTTGAAATTAGAAATATTGGATTTGGGGAAATACAGAAACTAAGTAGATAGCTTTATGTCTTTCTCAACGGCATTAGTATTGAAAGTTCAGCGAAATTTAGTTGAAAATCTAGATTGAATTCTTGGGCTGGTGGAATTTATCCTCACCATTGCAATGGCCACATAATTATAAGTGAAATCGCTACGAAGTTCAAATGTATGTTTAGATCGAGTTGTGACGTACTTAATTAGGATTTTCAGAACCAATACTTCTTTATGAAATTCCCTATGATTGAAATTTGCAGGTACACACACAAAAGGTTGTAATACTGCTTCAAGCTGGAAATAAATGTGTCACTGGTTGGACAATTTATATATATATATATATTAGTGTGTGCGTGCGTGTGTGTGTGTGTTTGTCGCGCGCGTGAGCATGTGTGTGTGTGTGTGTGTGTGTGTGTGTGTGTGTGTGTGTGTGTGTGCAATGTACGCGCGCATGTACTAAGAGAGTGTACCTATGAAATCACCGTATTAGTATCTTGCAATATTTGCTACATTTCCAGGTTCTTTTGTTTCTTTTTCAGAGAAAACGAAAAACACAAATAAAAAAAAATGCAAGCAATGTTTTTTTATTCTATAACATGAATATTTCTATTAAAATATCAATATGTTATCAGTGTTCTTTTGTTTCAATGTTGAAAAGAAAATAAAGAATATCTTAATGGTTTAGAATCTATTGACATTCTAAGTTAATGCAATCCCCACCCAGTTCAGAACGTATGCAAATGATTATCAATTCATTAATTTAAAAGTGTCTTTTATTTCGAAATATTTCCCTTTGAAATGTTGAAAAATGAACGGGAAGAATAAGAACGAGGATCATTAATCTTTGTGCTGTTGCTTTCATTCCTACAAAACAGTATTTTCTATAATTTAGACACTACAGGCATTAACATTTTTTTTTTTAAATGTCTAAAGTATTTATTAACATAATTATTATTCCTTTGTAACTTTTTCATATTTCAAAAACTATTTGATTCATGAAATTTTTTTGAAAATTAAATCAGTCTTTTATTCTCAAAAATGTTTTATTTAAAAAATATTTTACAATTTTATATGGATGATAATAATAGCAACAACGTAAAAACAAATATCCAAAGAAATATTTTATACGTCTAGAAAAAAGATATTTGATAACAATTAAAATAACAATGGCGAGTACGAAATATTGTTTCTTTTTTTTAACTTTTTAACTTTAATATTGTGATATGATCATATTATTGTACAAATTCCTATTTTTACAAGCCTTTGGAACAAGATCTCAGATATGTAGATAGAGAAATAGAGGTTATTCGTATTTTCTCCAGTTTTTACTTTCTGAATAAAGAGAATTTTGTAAACAGGTCACACTTAAGTCCCATCTAAGACTACTACTATCGAACCGCCGTGTGTTATTTCTATACTAGCTGCTATTGAATTTTATTAATTGCTTTTCCCTAATATATATACATTAAGTATATGATTTGACTTATTGAACACAGTTCAACAAATTCATTCATATTTGTGCAAATGGAGATTAGATGTTAAAATAGATTATAGTTTTTATTAATCATGTTGCTATACAATTTGTTTTGTACAGAAAGACAGATATATTCATAATCGAAAATCTGAGTTGTTAGAAAGTATTCGTCGGTAGCTGAGATAAAAACTAAAAGGACGTTAGAATTACATAGGTTGGTGTTCGAAATCACCTTATTTGGATGTTCTATCCTAAAAATACAGCCCCACCTGTTAATTTGCTGCATTTACGGATGTTTAGGTTAGCTCATATATAGCAATTTACAGAGAAAATATCAGCTTTTAAAATTTTAATATTATTATATATATTAACATCCTATTTATATATTTTTAATCTTGTTTAGGATGGACATGACTCCAGGACCACATTACAAGGCGATTACTAACTAAGCTTCCGACGAGTATTTTCTAACAACTCAGATTTTCAAATAAGAATATTTCTGTCTTTCTCTACGAAACAAATTGTATAGCAAAATGAAAAAAAAAAACTATAATCCATTTCAAAATCTAATGTCCTCCATTTACATAAATATGAATAAATTTGCTGAAATGTATTTAATAAGTTAAATCATATACTTAATATTTCTATATAAGTTTTCATATCTACACTAATTTACACCAGTCGATTCAAAAGTAAAGTAGGAAGAAACAACTTTAGAAATCTTTGGAAATTACTCCAATTAAACGACGAACTCGCATTCAACCTTTTAAGATATATATATATATATATATATATATAT
>NC_068991.1:76204980-76210154 GCF_001194135.2 Octopus bimaculoides
TGTGTGTGTGTGTGTGTGTGTGTGTGTGTGTGTGTGTGTGTGTGTGTGTGTGTATGTATGTATGTATGTATGTATGTATGTATGTATGTATATATATATATATATATATATATATATTCCCGGTTGTATAATTGAAGCTTTCACTAATTTGCTAGCTAATCTACCGGAGTTAATGAATATGGACCTGTTATTATGATCTGGCACATAAGATTCCTTTGAATCCTGATTTTTCTGTAAGATGCACTACCACGATTGTTTGAAGAATAAATTTTACAACACAAAATGTAGGTCAAAGATCAGTTATGGCTGCCTCAAGCCTACAAACTCGTGTGACCGGAGTTTTATGGAGTAGAAATAACCACACTTGAACGCCATGACACCGAGTGATAGGGTGGAGTATTATGTACTCTAGTATTCGAAGCAGGAGCTACATGAATGAAGTACATTATTCAGGGACAAAACACTACCCGATCCAAGGACCGAACTCACGACCTAATTATCGGGAGCACAAGAGTCTAGCCACTAGACCAAACAGTAGTACAATCAATACTATAGTGTTTGAAATGGATATTCAATATAATAATTATAAATCGCATGATTACATTTATCTTAGTTCAACAATATTTCATGTAACATGCCCCTCTGATGCCTCTTTAACAATTACTGGTATATCAGTTGGGAAATCTGCAGTAAAATCGATCACTAAATGCAGCACTAGACCATTTCAAGGCCGCCATAATCGTTAAGTTCATTGGTCACAAATTTTGCAGTGTTCTGAAATAAGCATTCTCCAACTCCAAATTGTATTGTCTTGCTTTTGAAATAACCACGCTCGTGGTATTATTTGCATAGTAATTTTATATTGGAAATTATTATTCATATATTTTTTTGTTCCTTACCATTTTTAATAAATATCAGAGTTCTTCAGTAATATGGTAAAACAAATAATTTCTGAACATTTTATTTTATATGAAGACTTATGACATAAAATCAATATATAGAGGGAGGCCTCTGCAAGCTCACCCGATGTGACAGAAAAGAATAACTGAATCTCCTAAATCTATTTCACCATTTTGAAAATGAAGCATTTGAAATTATAATCTTAATTACTATCGGATAAAAGACAGAATAAACACGTTTAGAAGACGATTGACTAGGGTATGTTTGGTCACGGCTGACACCGCAAATATCGTGAAATATGCGACATTAGTTTGTTATTTCTATACTTCCGAAAGATTTTTGCCTTCTCAATAATCTGTAATGTGATATCTATACCATGGCAAATTTATCCTGGCGCATCTAAAAATGTACGATGATAGGTCACCAATCTGTAGTCATTTAGAGGTTTCGAACGAGAAAAAATATAAATTCTGCTTTGCACATTTTTTTCTATTTACAACCCATTGCATTTATTCATTTGATTTCAAAAGTAAAATTTCACATTTTTAAATGGATTCTATTTTACAGTTATCATTACTTCGATTTTTGTTCACTATTGTTGCTGATATCATGGAAGTACATTTAGTGAGAAAATGTGACTTTTCCACTTTGAACCTTCCCAATTATACACTAAATAATTATTTCAAAATTTGGCACAATGCCATCAATTTTAAGAAAATGGTTTGGTTGCTTACATCGACCCCAATTCTTGATTCGTACGTTATTTTACCAACTCCGAAAGGATGAAAGCGAAAGTCGACTTCGGCGTGATTCGAACTCAGAATGTAAAGCACTAGAAAAAATGCTGCCTATCACCTTATCCTGCGCACTAACAATTCTACCACATTGTAAATAATAACATCATTTTCATTTCAGAGACATTAATCTAAAGATTATGATTTTCCGTATATTCAATTATCGTACTGATCATCTCGTATTTACCTTTTCTTCTAGTTATAATATAATCATCTATCATGGCTAATTGTGTCTGAATATCACGTTTTGGAGTAACGCAGTTATAATATAACACAAGAACTTAAAATATCACTCTTACAACGAAAGTTTGTAATCACCTCCGGAATGGCTACGCTGACATTTAATTTCGATTATTAAAGAAAAAGACTAATTTTCCTAAGTTATTTTTTTACTTAAGAACTGGCCTTTTCTGTAATTATATTCAATAACTAAATGATGTTCAGCTACTAAAACAACGCCCGTACATGGCATAAACATTAATAATAGGAACAGATGCTTATTGATACTACAATATATTGCGCCGTTCCTTCTATGTTACCGAAGAAAGAAAAAACAAACTCTCGAAAGAGTCGTCCTAAAAATGGCCAACTTATTCTCGCAGGATAGGTTAAATTCCGTTTCTGCCTTAGTCCAACAGAGAATGACACCAATGTTTCATGGAACTCTGTACAGGTTCACAGATCTAGTTTGGGTGTATGCACACTTGTTAGTTAGCTGCTCTCTCTCTCATAGCCATAGAGCTTGACCAGAATCATGGCGTTCTGGTTCAGTAGCAACAGACGACTAACGGGAAAAAAACAGGATGCAGTAGAATGAACTGAGCGGTAGACGTGTCCCGGCATGCACTGCAGTAATCGTCTCACAGCAACATTCCTCGTTATTGCTTTTCTGTCCTTCAAAAATTGACTTTAAAGTCTATGTTTATTTTAATTTATATAATCTTCAACTATTTAAGATGGCAAGCACATCTGCTTCCATCAAATTAGTTCAACCGGATTGTCAATGTCATTATCAAGTTAGCTGTGCACCTCTACACTTAGACAGTTTTAGATGCTCAGACGAGCAAGAGCTAGGTGGGAGCGCACGCGCTAAGGAGTCCAGGAAAGAAACAGTTAGGGTCCCCACCAAAGATACCATTCTTTCTTGACACCCAGAAATTCACATTGTGGATTAAAAGACTTTTATTAACCATTGAAGCTTGTGATTAATGCTTCACCCATAGAAGCAACTAAATCTCAACTTCAAACACTTGGTCTCTATTCGAAACGCGTGCTTAGCTGAACAAATGCCCAAAACGATAAATTATTTCCGCCATTTCCCGTAAAGAGTATATTACTATTTCTCTCCTTTCTTCCTAAAAAAGGGAAACTATAATTCTGACGTAGCATTTTATAACACCTTTTCTATACAGGAAGGTCTTAATGTACATTGACTCATGAACATTTGTGCATACACATTTCTACAAACATATTTAACTAGCTTGTTTATTATTACTGTCTAGTTCAAATAAGCGTTAACTACTTTGCAGTACTGACACTCACTGGTAGCTTTCCTTTGCTCTGGAAACATTACGTAACTGATGTAAAATTGTTTTGCAATGCTTTTAACTGTTTTACATTACTTATATAACGTATAAACTGCCGTTTCATATTTCCTTTGAACTGCTGTTAAATATCATTATGAGTTATAATTGTCCCACCTTTTAGACCGACTAGTTCAATAAATTGCAGAGGGAAGATGTAGAAATAAGTACTTGTACACGTGCAAATAAAATTACTGTATTTGTTTGTCTTTCCCTGGGTAACGACCAACAATGTTTATTTTTTGTAAGTGTGAACCCGATAAGATTATAATCTGCTCTTACGTAATATTATAAACAATATTAACTTCGTTGATCTGTTTGCACATGTGGTATCACTACGTAATTTCATTTTTACCTACATGCTTAGAATTCGTTAAATTTGAATGTATAAAATAACAAAGAGAAAATATATGTTGGACAAAAAATATATTGTAGTATTGGTAAAATAACAGATATTTATACAATATTTTGAAATATTTCATTTCGATAACAAAATTATTTTCCGGTACCTTTTTGCAATATTTATCACTTTGAAGCGAGACCAAATTCTTCTCAGAGAAGAGTGATTATGTGTGTGTGTGTGTATCTTAGAGTGCTTATAGTCAACTAATCAATATATTATTGGTTCCCTAATGCAGTGAACTGGCAGAAACTTTAGCAAGCCGGGCGAAATTCTTAGCGGTACTTCATCTGTCTTTACTTTCTGAGTTCAAATTCCGCCGAGGTCCACTTTGCTTTTCATCCTTTCGGGGTCGGTAAATTATGTACAAGTTGCGTACTGGGGTCAATATAATCGACTGGCCCTCCACTCCCAAAATTTCGGGCCTTGTGCCTAGAGTAGAAAAGAATAATTTTTAAGGCGGCGAGCGGGCAGAAACTTTGGCACGGCGGGCGAAATAGATTAATCTTGTCTGTAAACATTTCCTTTGACACCATCGTTAGGCTTTTTTCTTTTATATTAACAGTTAAATATAATATATAATATATGAAAGCCTTTCTATAATTATATCTATAAGGGTCTCTTATGTCACTCTGATTCTGCCGCCTTCTTTCAATATAGAGATGTGATATTTATCATAAATATACAAATTAATAACAATAGACGTATAGTAGAGAAATATCCAATTAAAAACTAGTATTATTAAGAGCTAGGGGTTAATTCTGCGATGAAGAAGTGGCTCCCCGTTCAGGTAATAACAATGCGAGCCCGGTTGCTTATAAACCATAACAACTGGGATAATCTCTGGTTTAATGAGTTAATGGCTCGCAAGACATGGAAAATTAAGATTAATGCGAGACCAAAACTAGCTTTTTTAGAAATAAGTCGAGAAATACCGGAAGAACTAATGTAATATCCAATCGCAATAGGAAATCAAGGTATATTAAACAATAAATTCATTTATTCATTTTACTCAGTAACATGGAGATAGCTTTAGAGCTATGCAAACTTCAGTATCTTTGTAGCCAGAAAATAGATTTAAACCTTTGTTACGGTTAAAATATTTATATTTCACCCATACAACAACTTTATTCATCCAGTTTATGAAGAGATTTGAAGCTATGAAGCCCCGAATCGTCTTTCACTGAATACACACAGAGATAGAGACTATCCACAAAATGATATTTTTTTCAAAATGCATGACTAATGGCGTGATATACGATTATCTATTTAGATATTGCAAAGTTAATATGAATATACACCACAAACTGTTTTCAGAAAATCATGTGCGTATATGAATTGAAATATATTTATATAACATGAACTTTTTATTCAAATTACCGATTAGAATATTCTACTCCATAATGCAGCGTAAATATAATGTAAACGCACTTTGGGTATGTTGTTTCCGTCTTTAAAATTTGGCTTTGAATTTGATTTGAGGTTAATGTTTTAAAG
>NC_068991.1:76216331-76216901 GCF_001194135.2 Octopus bimaculoides
ACATACATACATACATACATACATATTGATCTTACCATTAAACACTGTCGTTATTTTCTTTCAGGTATAAATGATCCGTGCACAACTTAAGCTCGTCAAATGGGACAAAATGTTTTACTCTACCCCAATCAAACTAGAAAGTACATTCACTATGACTGGACAGGGAAGGTGACTGCCGTTGATTTCACCTTCTTTGCTACAACAGTTGCCGCACTTACATCATACTGTTCAACCTGGGCATTATGCATAAACTCACTAGTAAATTCTTTGCTCTCCTTGATGACAGATTGAAGCTTCTTGCGTTTCTCCGAAGTTTCCAGCGAGTTAGATGCTTCAAGATTCCCGTCGTTAAAGGTTTCAAGATATTTTGACTGTCCAGTTGTGGCGGTTTTGCCAGAGATTTCAAACTGGATCAAACCTCGACCTCCTTGGGCTCCGGGAAGGGAAAGACGATCTGCCTTTCGGTAGTGCATCCTATTGCAAATCAGAGGCTTACGGATTTTCCTATTATTATCATCGATATTATTAATGGTATCGGTAAAGTTTATTTGCCAACATAAGGGGGCTGTT
>NC_068991.1:76217363-76220732 GCF_001194135.2 Octopus bimaculoides
GAGCGAAATGCCTAGCGGTATTTCGTTTGCCGTTACGTTCTGAGTTTAAATTCCGCCGAGGTCCACTTTGCTTTTCATCCTTTCGGGGTCGGTAAATTATGTACAAGTTGCGTACTGGGGTCGATCTAATCGACTGGCCCCCCCACTCCCAAAATTTCGGGCCTTGTGCCTAGAGTAGAAAAGAATAATTTTTAAGGCGGCCAGCGAGCAGAAACTTTAGCACGCCGGGCGAAATACTTGGCGGTATTTCGTCTGTTTTTACGTTCTCAGATCAAATCTCTCCGAGGTAGACTTTGCCTTTCATCCTTTCATGGTCGATAGATTTAGTACCATTTGCGTACTGAGGTCGATCTAATCGACTGCTCCCCCCCACACACACAGAAAAAGATTCGGGCCTTGAGCCTAGAATAGAAAAGAATAAATTATTGGCTTCAGATTTTGGTCGAGGGTCAGCAATTCAAGATGAGGAGTTAATCGACTCCAATAATACTCAACTGGTATTTATTTTATCTGTCCCAAAATGCTGAAAGTCGACCCTGATGGTATTTGAACCGAATATATCAAGACGGACGAAGTGCCACTAGGCATTTTACTCGGACTGCAAAAGATTCTGCCAGCTCACCGCCTTCTTTCAATATAGACGTGTGATATTCATCATGTTATACTTGTTCAATGTCTCATAAAAGAAGTAAAGCCAACCATATCAGGAAAGATGACAGGTAGCTCTACGTTACATCCCTTTGAAGATACATGTCTTTACATGCAAGGTGTTCTTCGGTATAAATGTTTAATACATAAAGGATGAATCCCTGAAAGCAATCAGATAAAGTGACTATCATTTCTAGATATTTGTTACTGAAACTTAATAGCATTTGTAAATATGCACGGGCATTCTGTAATCTGAATGTGTTACTTTCCTAAAGTAACACATGTTGTACTTGAGGATTTCAGGATGTTTAAGGAATCAATATGCCTAAAAATCAGAATATTTCTAAAATTTTCAGATTTGAATTTTTCGAATGCAATAATTGAATCTTTGATTGCTCAACTAATTCATTAAGTGAGAATGTCACTTGCCAGGAATCTACTTCATTTGATGATTGTAACATTGCTAATTGTAAACTTTTAAAATCTTCTTTTCTACTCTAGGCACAAGGCCCGAAATTTTGGGGGAGGGAGCAGTCGATTAGAACGCCTCCAGTACGCAACTGGTACTTAATTTATCGACTCGAAAGGCAAAGTCGACATCGGCGGAATTTGAACTCAGAACGTAAAGACAGACGAAATACTGCTGAGCATTTCGCCCGGCGTGCTAACGTTTCTTATTTCTTTATTGCCCACAAGGGGCTGCACATCAAGGGGACAAACAAGGACAGACAAAGGGATTAAGTCGATTACATTGACACCAGTACGTAACTGGTACTTATTTAATCGACTCCGAAAGGATGAATGGCTAAGTCGACGTCGGCAGAATTTGAACTCAGAACGTAGCGGCAGAAAAATACCGCTAAGCATTTCGCCCGGCGTGCTAATGTTTCTGCCGGCACGCCGCCTTATCCTCTTAAGGGCTTAATAATCTTTTCTACTCTAGGCACAAGACCCGAAATTGCTTTTAGTGGGAGGGAGCTAGTCGATTAGATTGACCCCAATAGACAACTGGTACTTAATTTATCAACCCCGAGAGGATGAAAGGCAAAGTCGACCTCCGCAGAATTCGAACTCAGAACGTGAGGACAGACGAAATACCGCTCAGCATTTCGATCGCGTGCTAACGTTTCTGCCATCTCACCGCCTTTTAAAATCTTAATAATAAGTTTATTAGACAGTACAAGATCAAACGCTAATGTTTTAACTAAGGCACGTTGATTCAAATACACCATAAGCACGGTAACCTTACTCGGCCCTAATTTTATTTATTACAATTGAAGCATTGTTGTAAGTTAGTATGTTGTCAACTTAATATGACACTCCCATAAAAGGGAATAATGTTACTCATCAAGTTGACAACATACTATCACTTTATTGTGCTGCTACTGCATAAATCTCTCTGAGAGATTTCGAAATATATTATTTCTATTATTGTAAGTTGTAATTTATTTTATTCAAAGTATGTGAATATTTACTTGAAAACTATTGTGATGTTCTAAATAGGTGACACATGCAAAAATGAAAAATTCTTTACTTAATTTCATGTATTACATCGTCATGTTGGAAGTCATCATTTATGATATAACGAATACGTGAAAATGCCCAAATATTACACAAAACTTTGCCAAAATGTCGGAAGTTTGTATCTAGTCCCTGGTGCTTCGACATCTCTATCCGATAAATATACCCTAATGTTTAAACTGTCGATTTACAATACTTTGTTGGAATATGATATTACGTGGCAGAATTATAATCGCTTGTAAGTAACCGCCAGACTGTACTACTGCAACAAGGAACGGGTTTGTTTTCATAATATATTCAAGTGCTGAGTACAATACTTCTGCTAAAAGATATTAACTTCGTAAAACTGGAGAACTAACCAAGGCGTAATGTGTCCTTTAATACGCTTCAGAAGATAGAAACAAGACATATACTCCCGTATAGAGAGTAACGTATTTTCATGTTTTTATTTCAATCTTTATTTAGTTTCTTTTGTTTCAGAGACTACGAAGTATAAATAAATGGCTTTTTGAGAGTGATTTTGCTAAGGTTTAGAACTAATTAATATAAGGGTTTGTTCAATGTTGTCATTTTTTGTTTGTTTGTTTTTTCTTTTTTGGTGTCCATGCAAGAAATTTCCTGATGCATTTCGGTAGTAGTTCAACAAACCGCACCAGCAGACGTTTTATAAACGCAAATATTTTCTGAAAAGCCAAAAACATATATTAAATTTTCTAGCACAAATCTCCATAATACTCACTATAAAAGAAACAGCTTACTCTAAAGTATTAGAATCATACGGAAATTTTTCAATAGAATAGGAGAAATTTTAGCTAAACATGAGGGATTAAAATAACATTAAATAATCTTCTTAATATATGTGGAAATCAAATGGAAACATAAATTGATGCAGCACACAGAATGAAGGAAGACGGTAGAACGTTGACACAGTGTTTTCTATAAAGGTAGGTACGTGAAATAAAAGTAATGCAGCTGTTACCATCTGGGAGTCGATGTGCTGAGATAAACAGAATGACATTTCAGATTAAGGAATAATGACTCGAATTAAACTTTCAGTAATGGCATGCTTAAGTCAATCGTATTATTACTAGACGGATTAAAGCTTGTCTTTAAAAAATCGTATAGATAAAACTGAAAAGTCTAGGGTAAGTTTTTTAATATATATACATACATATATATATGTACATATATATATATATA
>NC_068991.1:76220999-76223318 GCF_001194135.2 Octopus bimaculoides
TATATATATATCACTCTATACATATATATATATATACACACACATATACATAGACATTATACATATTTTCAGACAATAAATTGACATTACGTTCTGTATCATATTTGATTTACAGAAGTAAATTGAAAACAAGTGAGAGGTCATTTCACAACTAACTGAGTTTGTAATTCTTTGAAACCAGGTTTTCATTATAAGACGATTAAAATATATAACGGTCATATTTTCTGGTTCACAATTCCTTAATAATATCTCGCTATATATCATATTCCTTTTAACTGTAGCCGATATGAATGGCCTTTCTTCCGTTCTAGTGTTTGAGAGAGCACGAAGTGACGACCTTATTTAATGCCAAGTAAGTGAACAAGCAACTCTCCTTAAATCAAATTAATTACATTCATAGCTGCTTGTTTCCCTCTCCCGAGGTTCATTTATATGATGCCTTCCAGAATCCTAGAAAGCAAGGTATTAATTTGACATTTATGATTAAACCTTTGCTAAATGAGTCATTGGATTAAATGAAACGTATTATTTACTTAAGCTAATAAGATAAATGTTGGTATTTCGATTTTACACTTGGTCTTCGTTTTGTCAAAAATTGTAAGTTCCATGCTGTATTTTTGCCAACCATGTTTTCTTGTGATCAGAAACTAGAGGGCATAATTTACGTTCAGTAAATTGAAGCTGTAATTTTCAAAGGTTTCGCATACCATCTTTGCTAGAGAGGGAGGAGGGATAGAAGGAAGGAAATGTGAGTGAGTGAGTGAGTGATTTAAAGAGAGACAGAATCAGAGTGACATAAGAGACCCTTATAGATATAATTATAGAAAGGCGTTCATATATTATATATTATATTTAACTGTTAATATAAAAGAAAAAAGCCTAACGATGATGTCAAAGAAAATGTTTACAGACAAGATTAATCTATTTCAAGTTTCTAGTTCAAAGTGTATCTAACAAATCTAAATTATAGATTCTTAGAAAGAAATAGTCTGATCAATAATCTGATAGTTTAAGGTTTTATAAATAGAAAACGCATAAGGAAGCTGAAATGCGATAATACTTAATAATGTCTATGAACTTGCACATTTTACACATTAAGAGTTAGGTTTTCGAGAACAAAAATCAGTGCCATAAAACTTTCTTGCAGAAATGTAAGATGATTAAGGAAAACACACAGGCACACACGTCTATCTCTCACTCTATTTATCTATCTCGCAGTCTATCTATCTATCTATCAATCTATCTATTTATTTATATATCATTTATCTATCTGTACATTTATATATTATATATATATGTGTGATTGTGTTTGTGTGTGTATATGCATATATATATATATATATATATATATATATATATATATATATATATTAGAAGCTTTAGAGGTGATGTACAGGTATCATATATTAGAAAAAATCCCATTTCATCCCGTACAAGGGATGTGACAAACATCTAGACACATATATAGAGGCAATAGTAATTATGGATACAGATTACTACAAAGAAAAGATACTGGAGATACTTAATAACCAGACATACCACAAAGAGGAATCAACACAACCGGAGAAAGCAACAATAAAAAAAATTTGAACATTGATCAATGAATACCAGGACTCCTTTACAGACAAGGAGAAAGACTAATTATGCAACTCAAGAACCAAAGAAAACAATTTTTATGGATTACCTAAAGTTCATAAAAGCTTGCAAATTTCTCAGATGAGCCAGCATTGGTTATTTTTTATACTAAAAGTTCTTATGCAACATTTCTTTTATTTCGCATTGTATTGGAACTCTCAAAATGTGCTACGATGGTGATGGTGAGGAAAGCTTGCTAGGACAGAAGGCATATATTTGCCAAATGTTTAAATGATGAAGGCAATTCAACCTCAATCCAACTATAAATACCTGAGAATACTTCAAGCATATAGAATCAAACACCACGATATTAAAGAAAAGACAAAAAAGAGTACCTGCTGGGAGTGAGAAAAATACTGGCTTCAAAGATGAAGGTCAGAAACCTGATTTCGGCAATGAACACACGCGCAGTCTCAGTAATTGGGTATGGCCTTGGAATCCTGGAGTGGATAGAAGAGGAGCTAAAGGAGATGGACAGGAAGTCGAGAAAGCTCCTAATGATGCATGGAGCCCATCATCCACATGCAGACACTGATACCCTAAACACGAAGAAAGCAAATGGAGGAAGAAGGCTGAACATTGCGGAAGACTGCGTACGTATCGAACAGAGCAGGTGAACAGCTGACGCCCGGAATTTCGAACCTAGGCGTAGCGATGGGCGAAATACTGTTAAGCATTTCGTTC
>NC_068991.1:76223675-76231719 GCF_001194135.2 Octopus bimaculoides
AATAATAATAATAATAAGGTATAATAAAAAAATATTCAGACAAATACATAACAAAAACACCAGGACTTACAAATATATATAACATACAGAAAATTGCACTACTGGGTACTGCACACATTCTACGCAAAACACTTTCAATAAAGTAAACATAAGAGCACCACAGCAAACCACAGCACATACCCAAGGCGCACAGAGCTGCGCTCGGTAGTGAAGTGAAAGCACGTTATAAAAATAAAACTACTGAACAATAATAATAATAATAATAATAATAATAATAATAATAATAATAATAATGCGGAAAAGAGAGACTTATTGTACTACATGAACTAAATACATCCAAGTTACAATGTTGTTGAATACATTAAAAAAAAATTGATACGTATTATCGTATAAGTACACGCAAGACATTTTGAATCTTTTTTTTTAAGCGTATAATCTGTTTCTGCGATATTCTTAGCAATATGCTATCAACTTAGCAAGTATTTCTTATCATTGTTATTATTAGTATTATGAAATATCCTATTTTATCAAAAACATATTTCTGCGAGATGAAAAGAAAGACCAATTAAAAGTATAAAATATCAAATGATCGAGAAGACAAAAAACAGAACTACGGCACCAAGGAAAAAAGGAGAAAGAAAAATAGCAGTCTAGATGGTAGGGGGAGTAAAGAGTTGTATAATCAAGAGTACTTGCGGTTTCGACGGTAAGCGGCACAAAGCAGTAACAATCATTCAGGTTTCTTTGTCTATGTTTTTCTTCTCTGCGAAGCTGGAACCGTATAACATCTGACAGCACGTTGCGTCGCAGATTAGGGTTTTGCCTCCTTCATATAGCAAGAGGATAATTCGGTCGGGCGCTTATTATCAACGCGGTTTAGATCTACTGGTTCCAGTTGTGACGGGAATCCAGCCGCACCGAACAGCCTTCTACTTATGTTATTCAGAGTAGCGTGTTGTGAAAAACGGCCTGCACTTTGACTGCAGGATAACGGATGCAGGTGGAATTCATTGATTATTGCTCGAGAATGGCATTTGTGCATCTCACACACGCGGAGACCAAAGCGTTGGGCCACTCCTATGTACCGTTTGATGAGGAGGTCACCTATTTGAACCATAAACCACTGACTGATTGCGAAGCGCGACGGAGGAAGGCGAGACGTTGCTGGTCAAAAAACTTTTCAGTCCACTCGAAGGTAGCTTTGCATTTGCTGTCGTCCCAGTTACGTCGGTCATCTCTTTTATGGGGCATTGCAAGGCCCGATGGTCCAATCAAATAGAGCTCACGCCAATTCCGGGGTCACATCATGCTCAGCAATACGGCTGAGTATCTCGGCGATGAGGGTGCGGTTGGGATTGCAAATTTATATACTTATATATGTGTGTATGTATATATGAAGAAAACTACATATCTATATATGTGTGTGTGTGTGTGTGTGTGTGTGTGTGTGTGTTTGTGTGTGTGTGTGTATGTGTATATGTGTGTTTGTGTTTATTTGTGGGAGAGGCTAGGGCATATCCAAGTCAGAGCTATATATATGCTTAGAATATATATGTTCATATATACATACTCACACTCATATACACTCGCATGATCACATACATCTACACATACATATGTACACAAATACACATATATACACATACACGCTTATAAACATATAGATAGATATACACATATGCATATATGATATATGCACACACACACACACACACACACACACATGATATACACACACATGATATACACACATATATATGTTTTGTGCGTGAGTATGTATGTGAGATTGTGTGTGAATGTTTAAAAGACCGTTCACTTAATTGGTCTGAGCGTCGCGATTCTAAGTTATACACATATAAGTACAAAATGTGATGTGTTCTGCACATAAAGTATATGAATTAATATGAACTGAAAAGAAAAAAGAATATTCTAAATTGGAAATGAAATTACAGAAAGGCACAGATATGTTAACATAAAGCGTTAAGCCTCTCGTTCGTTTATCTCTCCGCAAAAATGATTAACAAGAAACAAAATCAAACAAAAAAAAGACAATTAGAATTTTTAAAAAAGTGATACAAGTATCTGTCCAAGGAAAAGCTTAAAGTTTGTTAAATTCTCACAATTTTTTTTTTTTTTTTTGTAAAAAAAGGAGATTCAGCAATGGAGCCGAATTTCTAACTAAAATGAATAAATGACACAAACTATTAGAAAATTCGTCAATGTAAAAAATAGTGGGAAGCAAATATGTAACTGGGATAAAATGAGTAATTTCTGACTTCTCGTTATTTTCTCCTTACCTGTTTGAAATCATTACGCTGAAAGTAGTACATCATCATTTTGTACTGTTGTATTGTCATTAGGGGTAAAATCTGATCAGCATAGTTGTTGTTGAAGTTGAGAGATGTTGGAACATAGACAGAGGATTGGTACTTTTTCCCCAGATATTTTTCCTCGCCTTTGACACAATTGTAATTGAGTTTTCTAATAAAATATATTGTTTAACAATTAATATTCTTTTCTCTGTTTGATTGCAAGTAATTTTTTCCCCCACACAAATATCTTATTTGATAATCTTTAATCTTTAAAAAATGTCTAATTAGAGTAAAATGAGCCATGACTAATTTCGAGAATTTCTTCTATGTAACTGCATAGTACTTAAATATATCGGGAAGAGAGTCACTCAAGCAGATCTCGAGTTTTATTTTATTTAAGAAAGTTTCGTTAATTTCATATCAGGTGTCGTTTGCCCTAGATGTTTAAATTTTTTGCCATATTTTGTGATCTAACAATTGATATCAATGTACATGAGTCTGTTTTCAGATGTAACTCTGTAGAACTGAAGAGGCAAATTTACCATGTCATGTCTTACTCATTTTGTTCCAGCCAAATTTGTCTTTTGTATGCTCGAAGAAAACGGTGATAATTTTTTGACATGGTGTTCAGATTATGTTATAACAGTTTTGATGCATTTAGAGGTCAATTGATTTGATGATATCGTTTTTGGAAGGCTGTGAATATTTGTAAAAAAATATATTTCTTCTTGAAGTAAAAAATGCAGTAAATATTCCGTAATGTGATAAAGCAAGCAGTTTTGTCTTGTTATCAATTACAGAACAATGTTTGTTTGTTTTGATTCTGAAGCCAGAGTAGTCAACCGTATGTGCGAAATTTCAAACTCCACGATTTAACTCAGGATATGTTCAAATTGGAAATGAAATTACAGAAAGACACAGATATGTTAATATAAAACGTTATCTCAGGATATGTCCCTGTAGCGGACTCAATATTCGATTTTATGCAGTTGTATATTTTGAACAAATGGAATATATGAACTAGGCATGGCAGTAATATCTGTACAAAAACATTTTCTTTCATCAATTACCATAAGTTCTGATAAAAGTGTATGCTCAAATCTAATGTGTGTGTGTGTGTACATGTGCTTCTCTGTATATAAGTATGCATTTAAATATGAGTAAGTATATGTCTTTATTGTGTAGACATCGGGCAATACAGTAATATAATAATTATTGATTTCTCAGCACTATGGATTCCATTTACTGAAGTAGAATATGAAAACTGGCTCAAACCACCATTTTTCGATGTAAGGCACTTCTTTCTCTTTAGAACAAAACCTATTATCAAATTTAGCGACTATTTTTGTCGCCGAGAGTATGTAAACTATTTCATATTCATAGAAGTAACACTAATGAAGTAAACAATGAATGTTGGCCTCGTGGATAAACTGAATGTAAATGAATGACCTCCCTACTCTAATGCTTTTAAACGGAGTACAATGATATATAGGAAACGTGGTTTTATCTTCAAACTGTATAAGCAGTCAACTTTATAAATATTGAATTAAAGATATTCTGTTTCTTGCGATGGTAATCTAGTTCTGGTGGTAGTTCCGTAGGTAGAGGAATCTTAGGTCAGATAAGAATATCTGAAATTCATTCTCCTTTCTGTCTGTCTTGTTATTGTAAATTAACATTCAATGAGCGAAAGCTGCATAACTCCAAATTACGACTGACTGCCTACCAGAATAACATTTTTCCAAACAAGTGAACGCAAATTGCATCAGGTTTTCCAATAATGTGGCATAAGTGGAATAGAAGCAAATATAGGCTTCGTAAGTCAGAAATATGCTTCAAACATTTATAAATAGGATGAGAAACGGTGGGGAAACAATTGCGGGGAAAATTGCTAAACTTTCATTGATGCCAGCGACCGAATACATGACTGATATATCGTGATATCTATATGACGGATTATTTTATAAAATAATCGATTTAAAGATTATTTATTAAAAAAAATATAAGATGAACATATTTCACACTGTACCAGTTAACGCCAAATTATTCATAGAATATAGCACAAAAGCCCTACGGAGATATATATTTCTCTGTGTTCTGCAAAATTCTCATCACTTATTTTGTCGCACGATTTTGACAGTAGTTATACATTCGTCCATGACAAGTATGCTATTGGCACTTAGATCAAAGGTAGTGCAGGGTGGTATTTAAATACCATGTAGTTGTAAATCTATTTTAGCATTTCAATCCGACATTATCCTGCAAATCACATGTCCAGGATGAGCTGTATCCATATTTTAGTGACAAACTTTACATATAGGCATCTTCTGACAAACAGGAATAAAAATAAAATTACACTTAGCATTTGTTCACGCAATTCCATATGATTCTACGCAAACATTCTTCACTTTCTGATTCCATTACTCATATAGTTAAATCAAAATTACTTTGTGATTCAGAATAATAACTTGTGAGAGATGGCACAATGAATAAACGAAAATGTCTCTGACACTCAGGATTCACCTATCAATTTTTCTCCTTCCAAACGTTCATTGAATTCTGGTGGATACTGCTGCATAAACGCTGTTGGTACATACGCAAACATTTTGCATAGATATAGGGAGCAATAGAAAAGTTATTGCAAGCTAGATTAATTATTTCTTGTTTATATTCGGAAATGATAAAATACCTTCAAGATATAGATCTATTTTCTCCTTCAAAACCAGTACCGATTACGGAAAATTTGAGTATACCCTATGTCACGATAGCTTAACATTTATATAACAAATCCGATCATCTCATTGCGATAATACATAAAATATCACGGGATTATCATCGATGCAATGCCTATGATTATAAGTCTGGCAAATCAGAATAGCACTGGGACTCACCAGCAACAAAAGCAATATCAACAACAGTATTACATTCATAGATCATAACACCTGATATTTTCCAGGCCTTCGTATGGACGTTAGAGATATATTACACCCTTAGTTGTTAAGGTTTAACACCAAGTCCACCCAGGAAGAACAGACTTATATACACACAATCCCTCACAATCTTTTTCTCCCCTGTATTGTGCTTAGTATTCCATTATGCAATGCGATCTTAAATTTAACAGAACAGTAAAGGGTGATATCAGGGAGACTTAGCTGATTTTTTTTCTTAGTTTGCGCAACAGTGCACGTATAGGCCACATCACCGCACCTCTCATTCAATCTTCCAGTGATTTCATGAAGTCATTCAATACGAAAAATTCCGCTGCGCATTCAAATGAAAAATCTTCGCTGGTTTAATATTTTCTCCCCAGTGATGTGATGTCATGGGTAGTGTCTGTTAACGAATTGACGACTAAAGACAACCAATCCCTTTAGAGCGTGACGTCAGTTAAGCACATCATGATTACAGCAACATTTACGATAGAAGAAACTATCTAGGGACACCAATGCACTTAATCTGACCTCTGACCTTTCCTATTTCTACTTAATTCTACAACTAAGTTTCTCTGTGCTTACAAAAAGCAACAAGTGAAGATACATTTTACTCCTAACTAAAATACAATAGAGACAACTAGGAAGCCAGTGGATGCTCGATACCTCTACAAGAAATAGTAGTTAAGTGTTCCTTATATAACACCCTGCTGTCTTGGAAGAGAGGAAAGAAGTATTAAAGAATATTTTCTTAAATATAGTACATTTTGAAAAATAAATATGGGGCAGCCATTGATATAAAACATTTGATCATGTGTCTTCTCTATCGGAGTTGATCTGAGGTTATACAGAAACAACAGCAGCAGTTAATACCTAGTGATGTCGACCAAATAAATAAGTCGTCTAAATAGGTTCTTGCTGAGACTGATTTTATGTTGCTGTTATTGTATTCTGTTGCTATTTAATTTTTGTTTTTGTTTTATTCTACTTTCTACATGCAGAGGCAATATTGATGACCTCAGCAGGCGCTTACCAAAATTTGTTTCATAAAATTTGTGCCCAATTTAAACTTCTTCTTCTTCTTCTTCTTCTTCTTCTTCTTCTTCTTCTTCTTCTTCTTCTTCTTCTTCTTCTTCTTCTTCTTCTTCTTCTTCTACTGCCCTGTGCATCTTTTCACACTATTCATATTTCTCTCGTTATTTACATTTTTGTTTCCTCTTCCATATAAGCAAAACACAAAGTCTGGCAGACACACAATATAAGAGAACACCTTTGATGCAGGTCTCAGTAAGTGCCACTTAAGGGTTTAAAACCGCAAACATTGCTTACATTTCGACGTCGAACTGTTGTGTGAACTGGCAATGATAGCCGATTTGGTGCAGAAACGAATGTAAGTGATCGTTAGAGATGTATTAAAGGCATACATTGGTTTCTTATTTGGTTTGTGTGTGTGTGTGTGTGTGTGTGTGTGTGTGTGTGTGTGTGTGTGTGTGTGTGTGTGTGTGTGTGTGTGTGTGTGTGTGTGTGTGTGTGTGTGACTATTCAGTTTTTACTTCAAGATTTGCCAATACAGAAAGAGCCGGTTGGAATTTCAACATTATTAACACAGTATACTTTGTATGTATGTATGTATGTATGTATGTATGCATGTATGTATGTATATATGTGTGTATGTAGTATGTATGTATGTACGTGTGTACGTATGCATGTATGTATAAGTGCAGATTTGTATGTGTTGTTTTATATATGTATTTACATGTATATAGTTGCGTATCTGGACGTGCTCATATATACTTAAATGATATCATTCTGGGATGTTTTACTGATCCACACATTTCCAGTGATGGCTTGTAACTGTAGTCTTCGAATCAGCTTTCTACTTTCTGATGTATGCATGTTTGTGTGTGTGAGTGTGTGTGTGTATGCACGTATGTACGTATATAAGTGTGTGATCGCGCAAAAATTATCTGGGTAATAGCCTTAAATCATGCATTTCAATTCTCCTACGCTGTTGTCGGCTACCTTATGCTACCATACAGCAAAGTTATCTCCCGAGCTGAATGAACATGTACCTTAACAGCAATCTATCCGATGAAGCACCAGCACACACTTGTGGTTGATTGTTATTTCTTTATATGATTATTTATAAAATATTCTTATGTACAAGATAGAATGACAACTCAGCAACTTAAATCTCGTCCAATGCTACTGAAACAAAAGTTGTAATTTGTAATTAAAGCCTGTTTTTCATTTTCCTTACTGTATAAATATATATTATCGTATAATTTATTGATGCTTGATATTTGAAAGGAATTGAAAATACATTATAAATAATTACAGGTTCAAAACTCATACGTGACATAAATAGCCGATCAACCTTCTTTCCGGAAACTGGTGCACCGCATACTTTTCAAGTTGAGTAAAAGAAAAACAAAAGTGTTGTTCTTGTTATACTTAGAAACTTTATAATGGGAGAATATTCAATGAAGAGCCAATTACACTTCCTGTTTTAATATACTCATTACATATAAATAAATCTATTCAGCAAACTGAATAACGATAAGATAATATGAAATGTAATAAAATTCTATACAATAAATGTGAGAGAAATTCGGAAACTCCAACAAAGGGTGAATACAAATAGCCATTGCAGTTCAAAGATCTGAAAGCTGAGTACCATTTAATTACACTTCAACACAATTGTTCCACACACACATGCACACTTGTATAGTATATAGTTAAATATATATATATATGTGTGTGTGTGTGTGTGTGTGTGTGTGTGTGTGTGTGTGTGTGTGT